>NW_027182821.1:160000-177500 GCF_041146395.1 Eulemur rufifrons | reverse complement strand
ACCCCTGTCCAATAATTCTAACCCTATCTCCTAGTCATCACTGTGACACCTAATCCCTAACCCTAATTCTAAACCGCTAACCCTAACCGTAACCCTACCTACAACCCTAACACTGAGAGTAACCCTTACTTCTAACCCCAACGCTATGCCTAACAGAAACCCTAACCCTTCACCCTAACCCCTAAGCCTTACCCTAACCCTTAACCCTAATCCTAATGCTAAACATGAAACCTAACCCTAGCTCTTAAAGCTAACCCTAAACCTTACCCTCACGAATAGACCTAACCCTGACACTAACCTAACACCAAACCCTAACCAGAACCCCTAAAGCTAACCCTGAACCCTATCCCTAACCCTAGCAGTAAACTTTAACCCTAAACCTAAGCCCTACCCATAACCCTAATCCTATCCTTTTACCCTAAAACTAACCCCTAAACCTAACCCCTATACCTCACCCTAACTCTAACCCCAATCCTAATTCTAACCATACCCTTTCATAAAACACTAACTCCTAACCGCTAACCCTAACACTAACCAAAATCCCTAATCACTAATCCCTAACCCTAACGCTTAACCTTTACCCTAACCGTTAACCCTCACCCTAAATCTTAACACTGACCCTAACCTTCACCTTTAACTCTAAGCCTAACCCTTAAAACTACAGTAAGGAAGACCCTTAATGCTAATGGGATCCCTTATCCCTAACCCTAACACTACAGCTAAAAATAATCCTAACCTTGGATCCTTAAACCTAACCCCTAACACTTACTTTAACCCCAAACCCTAAGCCTATTCCTAAGCATTAAACCTAACCCTATCTCTTAACCCTAACGCTAACCCTTACCCTAAGGCCTAGATCTAACCCTAAATCTAACCTACCGCCTAATCCTAACCTTAAGCCCTAATGCTAACTCTAACCCTGAACCCTAAACCTACCCGTAACCTTTAACACTAACCCTATCCGTGAACCTTAATCCTGACCCTAACCATTACGCGCACCCAAGCATTTAACCCTGACCCTAACACTAATCCTTAATGATAAACCTAACTCTAACCCTAACCCTGAGCCCAACACTTAACGCTAATCCTATCCCTTAACCCTAACCCTAATGCTAACCCCTAAACGTAACCCTCACCGTGACCAGTAAACCTAAACCTAACCTCTAACACAAACCATAGCACATAACTCTAACCCTAAAACTAACCCTAACCCTAACCCTAACCCTAAACCCTAACTCTTAACCTTAACACTAAGCGTTAACTCTCACGCTAACCTTTAATCCTAACCCTAATCCTAATCTTCAACCCTAAACCTAACTCTTAACCCTAAACCTGTACCAAACCCTAACCCCTCATCTTAAACCTAACCGTAAACCTCAACCCTAAACCAAAGTGTAACCGTTAAACCTAAGAGTAACCTTTAACCCTAACCCTAATACCTGACCCTAAGCCCTCACCCTAACACTAAACTTCATCCTTAACCCTAACCATAATCCTACCCCTAAATCTAATTCTCAGACTTCTTGCTTTCTTAGAGTTTAGAAAGCCTGCAATCCTCCCATGCCATGCGTGAAAGGAGGCTCTACCACTGTGTCCTGCATGAAACCCACGGGCCCATACCCAGAGTATGATAGAGTGGGTTCCCGGGTACAATCCCAGCCCCCTAAACTCCCCCCGCCCGCCTAATGCAGACAGGGCCCGTGCGCTAAGCATAAACAATACCTTTAACAGATAACCCTAACCCTGAACATAACACCCAACCCTGTTCCTATTTCTCCCCTTAACACGTAAACCTCACCGTGCGCCTAACTTTAACCTCTTATCCTAACGTTAATGCATAACCCATTTCCTGAGAACAACCCCTATCCCATAATTCTAACCCTATCTCCTAGTGATCACTGTGACACCTAATCCCTAACCCTAATTCTAAACCGCTAACCCTAACCGTAACCCTACCTACAACCCTAACACTGACAGTAACCCTTCCTTCTAACCCCAACGCTATGCCTAACAAACACCCTAACCCTTCACCCTAATCCGTAAGCCTTACCCTAACCCTTAACCCTAATACTAATCCTAACCATTAAACCTAACCCTAGCTCTTAAAGCTAACCCTAAACCTTACCCTCACGACTAGACCTAACCCTGACACTAACCTAACACCTAACCCTAACCAGAACCCCTAAAGCTAACCCTGAACCCTATCCCTAACCCTAGCAGTAAACTTTAACCCTAAACCTAAGCCCAACCCGTAACCCTAATCCTATCCTTTTACCCTAAAACTAACCCCTAAACCTAACCCCTATACCTCACCCTAACTCTAACCCCAATCCTAATTCTAACCATACCCCTTCATAAAACACTAACTCCTAACCGCTAACCCTAACATTAACCAAAAACCGTAATCACTAATCCCTCACCCTAACGCTTAACCTTTACCCTAACCGTTAACCCTCACCCTAAATCTTAACACTGACCCTAACCTTACCCTTTAACTCTAAGCCTAACCCTTAACCCTACAGAAAGGAAGACCCTTAATGCTAATGGGATCCCTTACCCCTAAACCTAACACTACAGCTAAAAATAACCCTAACCTTTGATCCTTAAACCTGACCCCTAACACTTACTTTAACCCCAAACCCTAACCCTAATCCTAAGCATTAAAGCTAACCCTATCTCTTAACCCTAACGCTAGCCCTTACCCTAACGCCTAGATCTAACCCTAAATCTAACCTACCGCCTAATCCTCACCTTAAGCCCAAATGCTAACACTAACCCTGAACCCTAAACCTACCCGTAACCCTTAACACTAACCCTATCCGTGAACCTTAACCCTGACCCTAACCATTACCCGCACCCAAGCATTTAACCCTGACCCTAACCCTAATCCTTAATGCTAACCCTAACACTAAACCCTAACCCTAAGCCCAACACTTATCCCTAATCCTATCCCTTAACCCTAACCCTAACCCTAATGCTACCCCCTAAACGTAACCCTAACCGTCACCAGTAAACCTAACCCTAACCTCTAACACAAACCATAGCACATAACTCTAACCCTAAAACTAACCCTAACCCTAACCCTAACCCTAAACCCTAACTCTTAACCTTAACCCTAAGCGTTATCTAGCACGCTAACCTTTAATCCTAACCCTAACCCTAATCTTCAACCCTAAACCTAACACTTAACCCTAACCCTGTACCAAACCCTAACCCCTCATCTTAACCCTAACAGTAAACCTCAACCCTAAACCAAAGTGTAACCGTTAAACCTAAGGGTAACCTTTAACCCTAACCCTAATCCCTAACCCTAAGCCCTCACCCTAACACTAAACTTCATCCTTAACCCTAACCATAATCCTAACCCTAAATCTAATTCTCAGACTTCTTGCTTTCTAAGAGTTTAGAAAGCCTGCCATCCTCCCATGTCATGCGTGAAAGGAGGCTCTACCACTGTGTCTGCATGAAACCCACGGGCTCATACACAGAGTATGATAGAGTGGGTTCCCGGGTACAAGCCCAGCCCCCTAAACTCCCCCCGCCCGCCCAATGCAGACAGGGCCCGTGCGCTAAGCATAAACAATACCTTTAACAGATAACCCTAACCCTGAACATAACACCCAACCCTGTTCCTATTTCTCCCCTTAACACGTAAACCTCACCGTGCGCCTAACTTTAACCTCTTATCCTAACGTTAATGCATAACCCATTTCCTGAGAACAACCCCTATCCCATAATTCTAACCCTATCTCCTAGTCATCACTGTGACTCCTAATCCCTAACCCTAATTCTAAACCGCTAACCCTAACCGTAACCCTACCTACAACCTTAACACTGACAGTAACCCTTACTTCTAACCCCAACGCTATGCCTAACTAAAACCTTAATCCTTGACCCTAACCCTTCACCCTAACCCCTAAGCCTTACCCGAACCATTAACCCTAATCCTAATCCTAACCATTAAACCTAACCCTAGCTCTTAAATCTAACCCTAAACCTTACCCTCACGACTAGACCTAATCCTGACACTAACCTAACACCTAACCCTAACCAGAACCCCTAAAGCTAACCCTGAACCCTATCCCTAACCCTAGCAGTAAACTTTAACCCTAAACCTAAGCCCAACCCGTAACCCTAATCCTATCCTTTTACCCTAAAACTAACCCCTAAACCTAACCGCTATACCTCACCCTAACTCTAACCCCAATCCTAATTCTAACCATACCCCTTCATAAAACACTAACTCCTAACCGCTAACCCTAACACTAACCAAAATCCCTAATCACTAATCCCTAACCCTAACGCTTAACCTTTACCATAACCGTTAACCCTCACCCTAAATCTTAACACTGACCCTAACCTTAACCTTTAACTCTAAGCCTAACCCTTAACCCTACAGTAAGGAAGACTCTTAATGCTAATGGGATCCCTTATCCCTAACCCTAACACTACAGCTAAAAATAACCCTAACCTTTGATCCTTAAACCTAACCCCTAACACTTACTTTAACCCCAAACCCTAACCCTAATCCTAAGCATTAAACCTAACCCTATCTCTTAACCCTAACGCTAGCCCTTACCCTAACGCTTAGATCTAACCCTAAATCTAACCTACACCCTAATCCTAGCCTTAAGCCCTAATGCTAACTCTAACCCTGAACCCTAAACCTACCCGTAACCCTTAACACTAACCCTATCCGTGAACCTTAACCCTGACCCTAACCATTACCCGCACCCAAGCATTTAACCCTGACCCTAACCCTAATCCTTAATGCTAACCCTAACACTAAACCCTAACCCTAAGCCCAAAACTTATCCCTAATCCTATCCCTTAACCCTAACCCTCACCCTAATGCTACCCCCTAAACGTAACCCTAACCGTGAGCAGTAAACCTAACCCTAACCTCTAACACAAACCATAGCACATAACTCTAACCCTAAAACTAACCCTAACCCTAACCCTAACCTTAAACCCTAACTCTTTACCTTAACACTAAGCGTTATCTCTCACGCTAACCTTTAATCCTAACACTAACCCTAATCCTAATCCTAATCTTCAACCCTAAACCTAACACTTAACCCTAACCCTGTACCAAACCCTAACCCCTCATCTTAACCCTAACCGTAAAACTCAACCCTAAACCAAAGTGTAACCGTTAAACCTAAGGGTAACCTTTAATCCTAACCCTAATCCCTAACCCTAAGCCCTCACCCTAACCCTAAACTTCATCCTTAACCCTAACCAGAATCCTAACCCTAAATCTAATTCTCAGACTTCTTGCTTTCTTAGAGTTTAGAAAGCCTGCAATCCTCCCATGCCATGCGTGAAACGAGGCTCTACCACTGTGTCCTGCATGAAACCCACGGGCTCATACCCAGAGTATGATAGAGTGGGTTCCCGGGTACAATCCCAGCCCCCTAAACTCCCCCCGCCCGCCCAATGCAGACAGGACCCGTGCCCTAAGCATAAACAATACCTTTAACAGATAACCCTAACCCTGAACATAACACCCAACCCTGTTTCTATTTCTCCCCTTAACACGTAAACCTCACCGTGCGCCTATCTTTAACCACTTATCCTAACGTAAATGCATAACCCATTTCCTGAGAACAACCCCTATCCCATAATTGTAACCCTATCTCCTAGTCATCACTGTGACACCTAATCGCTAACCCTAATTCTAAACCGCTAACCCTAACCGTAACCCTACCTACAACCCTAACACTGACAGTAACCCTTACTTCTAACCCCAACGCTATGCCTAACAAAAACCCTAACCCTTGACCCTACCCCTTCACCCTAACCCCTAAGCCTTACCCTAACCCTTAACCCTAATCCTAATCCTAACCATTAAACCTAACCCTAGCTCTTAAAGCTAACCCTAAACCTTACCCTCATGACTAGACCTAACCCTGACACTAACCTAACACCTAACCCTAACCAGAACCCCTAAAGCTAACCCTGAACCCTATCCCTAACCCTAGCAGTAAACTTTAACCATAAACCTAAGCCCAGCCCGTAACCCTAATCCTATACTTTTACCCTAAAACTAACCCCTAAACCTAACCCCTATACCTCACCCTAACTCTAACCCCAATCCTAATTCTAACCATACCCCTTGATAAAACACTAACTCCTAACCGCTAACCCTAACACTAACCAAAAACCCTAATCACTAATCCCTAACCCTAACGCTTAACCTTTACCCTAACCGTTAACCCTCACCCCAAATCTTAACACTGACCCTAACCTTAACCTTTAACTCTAAGCCTAACCCTTAACCCTACAGTAAGGAAGACCCTTAATGCTAATGGGATCCCTTATCCCTAACCCTAACACTACAGCTAAAAATAACCCTAACCTTGGATCCTTAATCCTAACCCCTAACACTTACTTTAACCCCAAACCCTAACCCTAACCCTAAGCATTAAACCTAACCCTATCTCTTAACCCTAACGCTAGCCCTTACCCTAACGCCTAGATCTAACCCTAAATCTAACCTACCGCCTAATCCTAACCTTAAGCCCTAATGCTAACTCTAACCGTGAACCCTAAACCTACCCGTAACTCTTAACACTAACCCTATCCGTGAACCTTAACCCTGACCTTAACCATTACCCGCACCCAAGCATTTAACCCTGACCCTACCACTAATCCTTAATGCTAACCCTAACACTAAACCCTAACCCTAAGCGCAACACTTAACACTAATCCTATCCCTTAACCCTAACCCTAACCCTAATGCTAACCCCTAAACGTAACCCTAAGCGTGACCAGTAAACCTAACCCTAACCTCTAACACAAACCATAGCACATAACTCTAAACCTAAAACGAACCCTAACCATAACCCTAACCCCTAACTCTTAACCTTAACCCTAAGCGTTAACTCTCACGCTAACCATTAATCCTAACCCTAATCCTAATCTTCAACCCTAAACCTAACACTTAACCCTAACCCTGTACCTAACCCTAACCCCTCATCTTAACCCTAACCGTAAACCTCAACCCTAAACCAACGTGTAACCGTTAAACCTAAGAGTAACCTTTAACCCTAACCCTAATCCCTAACCCTAAGCCCTCACCCTAACACTAAACTTCATCCTTAACCCTAACCAGAATCCTAACCCTAAATCTAATTCTCAGACTTCTTGCGTTCTTAGAGTTTAGAAAGCCTGCTATCCTCCCATGTCATGCGTGAAAGGAGGCTCTACCACTGTGTCCTGCATGAAACCCACGGGCCCATACCCAGAGTATGATAGAGTGGGTTCCCGGGTACAATCCCAGCCCCCTAAACTCCCCCCGCCCGCCTAATGCAGACAGGGCCCGTGCGCTAAGCATAAACAATACCTTTAACAGATAACCCTAACCCTGAACATAACACCCAACCCTGTCCCTATTTCTCCCCTTAAAACGTAAACCTCACCGTGCGCCTAACTTTAACCTCTTATCCTAACGTTAATGCATAACCCATTTCCTGAGAACAACCCCTATCCCATAATTCTAACCCTATCTCCTAGTCATCACTGTGACACCTAATCCCTAACCCTAATTCTAAACCGCTAACCCTAACCGTAACCCTACCTACAACCCTAACACTGACAGTAACCCTTATTTCTAACCCCAACGCTATGCCTAACAAAAACCCTAACCCTTGACCCTACCCCTTCACCCTAACCCCTAAGCCTTACCCTAACCCTTAACCCTAATCCTAATCCTAACCATTAAACCTAACCCTAGCTCTTAAAGCTAACCCTAAACCTTACCCTCATGACTAGACCTAACCATGACACTAACCTAACACCTAACCCTGACACTATCCTAACACCTAACCCTAACCAGAACCCCTAAAGCTAACCCTCAACCCTATCCCTAACCCTAGCAGTAAACTTTAACCCTAAACCTAAGCCCAACCCGTAACCCTAATCCTATCCTTTTACCCTAAAACTAACCCCTAAACCTAACCCCTATACCTCACCCTAACTCCAACCCCAATCCTAATTCTAACCATACCCCTTCATAAAACACTAACTCCTAACCGCTAACCCTAACACTAACCAAAAACCCTAATTACTAATCCATAAGCCTAACGCTTAACCTTTACCCTAACCGTTAGCCCTCACCCTACATCTTAACACTGACCCTAACCTGAACCTTTAACTCTAAGCCTAACCCTTAACCCTACAGTAAGGAAGACCCTTAATGCTAATGGGATCCCTTATCCCTAACCCTAACACTACAGCTAAAAATAACCCTAACCTTTGATCCTTAAACCTAACCCCTAACACTTACTTTAACCCCAAACCCTAACCCTAATCCTAAGCATTAAACCTAACCCTGTCTCTTAACCCTAACGCTAGCCCTTACCCTAACGCCTAGATCTAACCCTAAATCTAACCTACCGCCTAATCCTAACCTTAAGCCCTAATGCTAACTCTAACCCTGAACCCTAAACCTACCCGTAATCCTTAACACTAACCCTATCCGTGAACCTTAACCCTGACCCTAACCATTACCCGCACCCAAGCATTTAACCCTGACCCTACCCCTAATCCTTAATGATAACCCTAACACTAAACCCTAACCCTAAGACCAACACTTAACCCTAATCCTATCCCTTAACACTAACCCTAACCCTAATGCTAACCCCTAAACGTAACCCTAACCGTGAACAGTAAACATAACCCTAACCTCTAACACAAACCGTAGCACATAACTCTAAACCTAAAACTAACCCTAACCCTAACCCTAACCCTAAACCCTAACTCTTAACCTTAACCCTAAGCGTTAACTCTCACGCTAACCTTTAATCCTAACCCTAATCCTAATCTTCAACCCTAAACCTAACACTTAACCCCAACCCTGTTCCAAACCCTAACCACTCATCTTAACCCTAACCGTAAACCTCAACCCTAAACCAAAGTGTAACCGTTAAACCTAAGAGTAACCTTTAACCATAACCCTAATCCCTAACCCTAAGCCCTCACCCTAACACTAAACTTCATCCTTAACCCTAACCAGAATCCTAACCCTAAATCTAATTCTCAGACTTCTTGCTTTCTTAGAGTTTAGAAAGCCTGCAATCCTCCCATGCCATGCGTGAAAGGAGGCTCTACCACTGTGTCCTGCATGAAACCCACGGGCCCATACCCAGAGTATGATAGAGTGGGTTCCCGGGTACAATCCCAGCCCCCTAAAGTTCCCCCGCCCGCCTAATGCAGACAGGGCCCGTGCGCTAAGCATAAACAATACCTTTAACAGATAACCCTAACCCTGAACATAACACCCAACCCTGTTCCTATTTCTCCCCTTAACACGTAAACCTCACCGTGCGCCTAACTTTAACCTCTTATCCTAACGTTAATGCATAACCTATTTCCTGAGAACAACCCCTATCCCATAATTCTAACCCTATCTCCTAGTCATCACTGTGACACCTAATCCCTAACCCTAATTCTAAACCGCTAACCTTAACCGTAACACTACCTACAACCATAACACTGACAGTAACCCTTACTTCTAACCCCAACGCTATGCCTAACAAAAAACCTAACCCTTCACCCTAACCCCTAAGCCTTACCCTAACTATTAACCCTAATCCTAATCCTAACCATTAAACCTAACCCTAGCTCTTAAAGCTAACCCTAAACCTTACCCTCACGACTAGACCTAACCCTGACACTAACCTAACACCTAACCCTAACCAGAACCCCTAAAGCTAACCCTGAACCCTATCCCTAACCCTAGCAGTAAACTTTAACCCTAAACCTAAGTCCAACCCGTATCCCTAATCCTATCCTTTTACCCTAAAACTAACCCCTAAACCTAACCCCTATACCTCACCCTAACTCTAACCCCAATCCTAATTCTAACCATACCCCTTCATAAAACACTAACTCCTAACTGCTAACCCTAACACTAACCAAAAACCCTAATCACTAATCCCTAACCCTAACGCTTAACCTTTACCCTAACCGTTAACCCTCACCCTAAATCTTAACACTGACCCTAACCTTAACCTTTAACTCTAAGCCTAACCCTTAACCCTACAGTAAGGAAGACCCTTAATGCTAATGGGATCCCTTATCCCTAACCCTAACACTACAGCTAAAAATAACCCTAACCTTGGATCCTTAAACCTAACCCCTAACACTTACTTTAACCCCAAACCCTAACCCTAATCCTAAGCATTAAACCTAACCCTATCTCTTAACCCTAACGCTAGCCCTTACCCTAAGGCCTAGATCTAACCCTAAATCTAACCTACCGCCTAATCCTAACCTTAAGCCCTAATGCTAACTCTAACCGTGAACCCTAAACCTACCCGTAACTCTTAACACTGACCCTATCCGTGAACCTTAACCCTGACCCTAACCATTACCCGCACCCAAGCATTTAACCCTGACCCTACCACTAATCCTTATTGATAACCCTAACACTAAACCCTAACCCTAAGCCCAACACTTAACACTAACCTTATCCCTTAACCCTAACCCTAACCCTAATGCTAACCCCTAAACGTAACCCTAAGCGTGACCAGTAAATCTAACCCTAACCTCTAACACAAACCATAGCACATAACTCTAACCCTAAAACGAACCCTAACCCTAACCCTAAACCCTAACTCTTAACCTTAACCCTAAGCGTTAACTCTCATGCTAACCTTTAATCCTAACCCTAATCCTAATCTTCAACCCTAAACCTAACACTTAACCCTAACCCTGTACCAAACCCTAACCCCTCATCTTAACCCTAACCGTAAACCTCAACCCTAAACCAAAGTGTAACCGTTAAACTTAAGAGTAACCTTTAACCCTAACCCTAATCCCTAACCCTAAGCCCTCACACTAACACTAAACTTCATCCTTAACCCTAACCAGAATCCTAACCCTAAATCTAATTCTCAGACTTCTTGCTTTCTTAGAGTTTAGAAAGCCTGCAATCCTCCCATGCCATGCGTGAAAGGAGGCTCTACCACTGTGTCCTGCAAGAAACCCACGGGCCCATACACAGAGTATGATAGAGTGGGTTCCCGGGTACAATCCCAGCCCCCTAAACTCCCCCCGCCCGCCTAATGCAGACAGGGCCCGTGCACTAAGCATAAACAATACCTTTAACAGATAACCCTAACCCTGAACATAACACCCAACCCTGTTCCTATTTCTCCCCTTAACACGTAAACCTCACCGTGCGCCTAATTTTAACCTCTTATCCTAACGTTAATGCATAACCCATTTCCTGAGAATAACCCCTATCCCATAATTCTAACCCTATCTCCTAGTCATCACTGTGACTCCTAATTCCTAACCCTAATTCTAAACCACTAACCCTAACCGTAACCCTACCTACAACCCTAACACTGACAGTAACCCTTACTTCTAACCCCAACGCTATGCCTAACAAAAACCCTAACCCTTGACCCTAACCCTTCACCCTAACCCCTAAGCGTAACCCTAACCCCTAACCCTAATCCTAATCCTAACCATTAAACGTAAACCTAGCTCTTAAAGCTAACCCTAAACCTTACCCTCACGACTAGACCTAACCCTGACAGTAACCTAGCACCTAACCCTAACCAGAACCCCTAAAGCTAACCCTGAACCCTATCCCTAACCCTAGCAGTAAACTTTAACCCGAAACCTAAGCCCAACCCGTAACCCTAATCCTATCCTTTTACCCTAAAACTAACCCCTAAACCTAACCCCTATACCTCACCCTAACTCTAACCCCAATCCTAATTCTAACCATACCCCTTCATAAAACACTAACTCCTAACCGCTAACCCTAACACTAACCAAAAACCCTAATCACTAATCCCTAACCCTAACGCTTAACCTTTACCCTAACCGTTAACCCTCACCCTATATCTTAACACTGACCCTAACCTTAACCTTTAACTCTAAGCCTAACCCTTAACCCTACAGTAAGGAAGACACTTAATGCTAATGGGATCCCTTATCCCTAACCCTAACACTACAGCTAAAAATAACCTTAACCTTTGATCCTTAAACCTAACCCCTAACACTTAATTTAAGCCCAAACCCTAACCCTAATCCTAAGCATTAAACCTAACCGTATCTCTTAACCCTAACGCTAGCCCTTACCTTAACGCCTAGATCTAACCCTAAATCTAACCTACCGCCTAATCCTAACCTTAAGCCATAATGCTAACTCTAACCCTGAACTCTAAACCTACCCGTAACCCTTAACACTAACCCTATCCGTGAACCTTAACCCTGACCCTAACCATTACCCGCACCCAAGCATTTAACCCTGATTCTAACCCTAATCCTTAATGATAACCCTAACACTAAACCCTAACCCTAAGACCAACACTTAACCCTAATCCTATCCCTTAACCCTAACCATAATGCTAACCCCTAAAGGTAACCCTCACCATGACCAGTAAACCTAAACCTAACCTCTAACACAAACCATAGCACATAACTCTAACCCTAAAACTAACCCTAACCCTAACCCTACCCCTAAACCCTAACTCTTAACCTTAACCCTAAGCGTTAACTCTCACGCTAACCTTTAATCCTAACCCTAATCCTAATCTTCAACCCTAAACCTAACACTTAACCCTAACCCTGTACCAAACCCTAACCCCTCATCTTAAACCTAACCGTAAACCTCAACCCTAAACCAAAGTGTAACCGTTAAACCTAAGAATAACCTTTAACCCTAACCCTAATCCCTGACCATAAGCCCTCACCCTAACACTAAACTTCATCCTTAACCCTAACCATAATCCTAACCCTAAATCTAATTCTCAGACTTCTTGCTTTCTTAGAGTTTAGAAAGCCTGCAATCCTCCCATGCCATGCGTCAAAGGAGGCTCTACTACTGTGTCCTGCATGAAACCCACGGGCCCATACCCAGAGTATGATAGAGTGGGTTCCCGGGTACAATCCCAGCCCCCTAAACTCCCCCCGCCCGCCTAATGCAGACAGGGCCCGTGCGCTAAGCATAAACAATATCTTTAACAGATAACCCTAACCCTGTACATAACACCCAACCCTGTTCCTATTTCTCCCCTTAACACGTAAACCTCACCGTGCGCCTAACTTTAACCTCTTATCCTAACGTTAATGCATAACCCATTTCATGAGAACAAACCCGAGAACAACCCCGATCCCAAAATTCTAACCCTATCTCCTAGTCATCACTGTGACACCTAATCGCTAATCCTAATTCTAAACCGCTAACCCTAATCGTAACCCTACCTACAACCCTAACACTGACAGTAACCCTTACTTCTAACCCCAACGCTATGCCTAACAAAAACCCTAACCCTTGACCCTAACCCTTCACCCTAACCCCTAAGCCTTACCCTAACCCTTAACCCTAATCCTAATCCTAACCATTAAACCTAACCCTAGCTCTTAAAGCTAACCCTAAACCTTACCCTCACGACTAGACCTAACCCTGACACTAACCTAACACCTAACCCTAACCAGAACCCCTAAAGCTAACCCTGAACCCTATACCTAACCCTAGCAGTAAACTTTAACCCTAAACCTAAGCCCAGCCCGTAACCCTAATCCTATCCTTTTACCCTATAACTAACCCCTAAACCTAACCCCTATACCTCACCCTAACTCTAACCCCAATCCTAATTCTAACCATACCCCTTAATAAAACACTAACTCCTAACCGCTAACCCTAACACTAACCAAAAACCCTAATCACTAATCCCTAACCCTAACGCTTAACCTTTACCCTAACAGTTAACCCTCACCCTAAATCTTAACACTGACCCTAACCTTAACCTTTAACTCTAAGCCTAACCCTTAACCTTACAGTAAGGAAGACCCTTAATGCTAATTGGATCCCTTATCCCTAACCCTAACACTACAGCTAAAAATAACCCTAACCTTGGATCCTGAAACCTAACCCCTAACACTTACTTTAACCCCAAACCCTAACCCTAATCCTAAGCATTAAACCTAAACCTATCTCTTAACCCTAACGCTAGCCCTTACCCTAACGCCTAGATCTAACCCTAAATCTAACCTACCGCCTAATCCTAACCTTAAGCCCTAATGCTAACTCTAACCCTGAACCCTAAACCTACCCGTAACTCTTAACACTAACCCTATCCGTGAACCTTAACCCTGACCCTAACCATTACCCGCACCCAAGCATTTAACCCTGACCCTACCACTAACCCTGAATGATAACCCTAACACTAAAACCTAAAACTAAGCCCAACACGTAACACTAATCCTATCCCTTAACCCTAACCCTAACCCTAATGCTAACCCCTAAACGTAACCCTAAGCGTGACCAGTAAACCTAACCCTAACCTCTAACACAAACCATAGCACATAACTCTAACCCTAAAACGAACCCTAACCCTAACCCTAAACCCTAACTCTTAACCTTAACCCTAAGCGTTAACTCTCACGCTAACCTTTAATCCTAACCCTAATCCTAATCTTGAACCCTAAACCTAACACTTAACCCTAACCCTGTAGCAAACCCTAACCCCTCATCTTAACCGTAACCATAAACCTCAACCCTAAACCAAAGTGTAACCGTTAAACCTAAGAGTAACCTTTAACCCTAACCCTAATCCCTAACCCTAAGCCCTCACCCTAACACTAAACTTCATCCTTAACCCTAACCAGAATCCTAACCCTAAATCTAATTCTCAGACTTCTTGCTTTCTTAGAGTTTAGAAAGCCTGCAATCCTCCCATGCCATGCGTGAAAGGAGGCTCTAACACTGTGTCCTGCATGAAACCTACGGGCCCATACCCAGAGTATGATAGAGTGGGTTCCCGGGTACAATCCCAGCCCCCTAAACTCCCCCCGCCCGCCTAATGCAGACAGGGCCCGTGCGCTAAGCATAAACAATACCTTTAACAGATAACCCTAACCCTGAACATAACACCCAACCCTGTTCCTATTTCTCCCCTTAACACGTAAACCTCACCGTGCGCCTAACTTTAACCTCTTATCCTAACGTTAATGCATAACCCATTTCCTGAGAACAACCCCTATCCCATAATTCTAACCCTATCTCCTAGTCATCACTGTGACACCTAATCCCTAACCCTAATTCTAAACCGCTAACCCTAACCGTAACCCTGCCTACAACCCTAACACTGACAGTAACCCTTCCTTCTAACCCCAACGCTATGCCTAACAAAAACCCTAACCCTTGACCCTAACCCTTCACCCTAACCCCTAAGCCTTACCCTAACCCTTTACCCTAATCCTAATCCTAACCATTAAACCTAACCCTAGCTCTTAAAGCTAACCCTAAACCTTACCCTCACGACTAGACCTAAACCTGACACTAACCTAGCACCTAACCCTAACCAGAACCCCTAAAGCTAACCCTGAACCCTATCCCTAACCCTAGCAGTAAACTTTAACCCTAAACCTAAGCCCAACCCGTAACCCTAATCCTATCCTTTTACCCTAAAACTAACCCCTAAACCTAACCCCTATACCTCACCCTAACTCTAACCCCAATCCTAATTCTAACCATACCCCTTCATAAAGCACTAACTCCTAACCGCTAACCCTAACACTAACCAAAAACCCTAATCACTAATCCCTAACCCTAACGCTTAACCTTTACCCTAACCGTTAACCCTCACCCTAAATCTTAACACTGACCCTAACCTTAACCTTTAACTCTAAGCCTAACCCTTAACCCTACAGTAAGGAAGACCCTTAATGCTAATGGGATCCCTTATCCCTAACCCTAACACTACAGCTAAAAATAACCCTAACCTTGGATCCTTAAACCTAACCCCTAACACTTACTTTAACCCCAAACCCTAACCCTAATCCTAAGCATTAAACCTAACCCTATCTCTTAACCCTAACGCTAGCCCTTACCCTAACGCCTAGATCTAACCCTAAAACTAACCTACCGCCTAAACCTAGCCTTAAGCCCTAATGCTAACTCTAACCCTGAACCCTAAACCTACCCGTAACCCTTAACACTAACCCTATCCGTGAACCTTAACCCTGACCCTAACCATTACCCGCACCCAAACATTTAACCCTGACCCTATCCTTAATCCTTAATGCTAACCCTAACACTAAACCCTAACCCTAAGCCCAACACTTATCCCTAATCCAATCCCTTAACCCTAACCCTAACCCTAATGCTACTCCCTAAACGTAACCCTAACCGTCACCAGTAAACCTAAACCTAACCTCTAACACAAACCATAGCACATAACTCTAACCCTAAAACTAACCCTAACCCTAACCCTAACCCCTAACCCTAACCCTAACCCCTAATCCTAACCCTAACCCCTAACCCTAACCCTACCCTAACCCTAACCCAACCCTAACCCTAACCCTAACCCCTAACCCTAACCCTTACCCTTACCCTAACCCTTACCCTTACCCTTACCCTAACCCTAACCCTAACCTCTAACCCTAACACCTAATCCTTAACCCTAACCCAACCCTAACCCCTAACCCTAACCCTAACCCTTAACCCTAACCCTAACCTAACCCTAACCCAACCCTAACCCTAACCCTAACCCCTAACACTAACCTCTAACCCCTACCCTAACCCTAACCCCTAACCCTAACCCTAACCCCTAACCCTAACCCCTAACCCTAACCCTAACCCCTAACCCTAACCCTAACCCCTGACCCAGACCGTGACCCTGACCCCTGACCCTTACCCTGAACCTAACCCTAACCCTAACCCTAAACCCTAACCCTAGCCCTCGCCCTAACCCCTAACCCTAACCCTAACCCCTAACCCTAACCCTAACTCCGTACCCTAGCCCTAGACCTAGCCCTAGCCCTAACCCTAACCCCTAACCCTAACCCTAACCCTAACCCAACCCTAACCCTAACCCCTAACCCTAAACCCTAACCCTACCCTACCCTTCCCTACCCCTATCCCTAACCCTAACCCCTAACCCTAACCCTAACCCCTACCCTAACCCTAACCCTAACCCTACCGCTACCCTTTACCCTACCCATACCCATAACCCTAACCCTAACCACAACCCCAACCCCAACCCCAACCCAACCCTAACCTTAACCCCTAACCCTAACCCAACCCTAACCCCTAACCCTAACCCCTAACCCTAACCCTAACCCCAACCCCAACCCTAACCCAACCCTAACCCTAACCATAACCCTAACCCCTAACCCTAACCCCTAACCCTAACCCCTAACCCCTACCCCTACCCCTAACCCTAAACCCTAACCGTAACCCTACCCCTACGCCTAACCCTAACTCTGACCCCTACCCCTACCCCTAACCCCTAACCCTACCCCTAACCCTAACCCCTAACCCTAACCCTAACACCTAACCCTAACCCCTTACCCTAACCCTAACCCCTAACCCTAACCCTAACCCCGACCCCAACCCCAACCCTAACCCTAACCCTAACCACTAACCCCTAACCCTGACCCTGACACTGAACCTGAGCCTAACCCCTAACCCTAACCCTAACCCTAACCCCTAACCCTACCCCTACCCCTACCATAACCCTAAACTTAACCC
>NW_027182821.1:107500-132500 GCF_041146395.1 Eulemur rufifrons | reverse complement strand
TCTAACACAAACCATAGCACATAACTCTAACCCTAAAACTAACCCTAACCCTAACCCTAACCCTCACCCTAAGACCAACACTTAACCCTAATCCTATCCCTTAACCCTAACCCTAACCTAACCCTAACCCTAACCCTAACCCCAAACCTAACCCTAACCCTAACCCCTAACCCTAATCCCTAACCCTAAGCCCTCACCCTAACACTAACTTCATCCTTAACCCTAACCAGAATCCTAACCCTAAATCTAATTCTCAGACTTCTTGCTATCTTAGAGTTTAGAAAGCCTGCAATCCTCCCATGCCATGCGTCAAAGGAGGCTCTACCACTGCGTCCTGCATGAAACCCACGGGCCCATACCCAGAGTATGATAGAGTGGGTTCCCGGGTACAATCCCAGCCCCCTAAACTCCCCCCGCCCGCCTAATGCAGACAGGGCCCGTGCGCTAAGCATGAACAAAACCTTTAACAGATAACCCTAACCCTGAACGTAACACCCAACCCTGTTCCTATTTCTCCCCTTAACACGTAAACCTCACCGTGCGCCTAACTTTAACCTCTTATCCTAACGTTAATGCATAACCCATTTCCTGAGAACAACCCCTATCCCATAATTCTAACCCTATCTCCTAGTCATCACTGTGACACCTAATCCCTAACCCTAATTCTAAACCGCTAACCCTAACCGTAACCCTACCTACAACCCTAACACTGACAGTAACCCTTACTTCTAACCCCAACGCTATGCCTAACAAAAACCCTAACCCTTCACCCTAACCCCTAAGCCTTACCCTAACCCTTAACCCTAATCCTAATCCTAACCATTAAACCTAACCCTAGCTCTTAAAGCTAACCCTAAACCTTACCCTCACGACTAGACCTAACCCTGACACTAACCTAACACCTAACCCTAACCAGAACCCCTAAAGGTAACCCTGAACCCTATCCCTAACCCTAGCAGTAAACTTTAACCCTAAACATAAGCCCAACCCGTAACCCTAATCCTATCCTTTTACCCTAAAACTAACCCCTAAACCTAACCCCTATACTTCACCCTAACTCTAACCCCAATCCTAATTCTAACCATACCCCTTCATAAAACACTAACTCCTAACCGCTAACCCTAACACTAACTAAAAACCCTAATCACTAATCCCTAACCCTAACGCTTAACCTTTACCCTAACCGTTAACCCTCACCCTAAATCTTAACACTGACCCTAACCTTAACCTTTAACTTTAAGCTTAACCCTTAACCCTACATTAAGGAAGACCCTTAATGCTAATGGGATCCCTTATCCCTAACCCTAACACTACAGCTAAAAATAACCCTAACCTTGGATCCTTAAACCTAACCCCTAACACTTACTTTAACCCCAAACCCTAACCCTAATCCTAAGCATTAAACCTAACCCTATCTCTTAACCCTAACGCTAGCCCTTACCCTAAGGTCTAGATCTAACCCTAAATCTAACCTACCGCCTAATCCTAACCTTAAGCCCTAATGCTAAGTCTAACCCTGAACCCCAAACCTACCCGTAACCCTTAACACTAACCCTATCCGTGAACCTTAACCCTGACCCTAACCATTACCCGCACCCAAGCATTTAACCCTGACCCTAACCCTAATCCTTAATGCTAACCCTAACACTAAACCCTAACCCTAAGCCCAACACTTATCCCTAAACCTATCCCTTAACCCTAACCCTAACCCTAATGCTACCCCCTAAACGTAACCCTAACCGTGACCAGTAAACCTAACCCTAACCTCTAACACAAACCATAGCACATAACTCTAACCCTAAAACTAACCCTAACCCTAACCCTAAACCCTAACTCTTAACCTTAACACTAAGCGTTAACTCTCACGCTAACCTTTAATCCTAACCCTAATCCTAATCTTCAACCCTAAACCTAACACTTAACGCTAACCCTGTACCAAACCCTAACCCCTCATCTTAACCCTAACCGTAAACCTCAACCCTAAACCAAAGTGTAACCGTTAAACCTAAGAGTAACCTTTAACCCTAACCCTAATCCCTAACCCTAAGCCCTCACCCTAACACTAAACTTCATCCTTAACCCTAACCATAATCCTACCCCTAAATCTAATTCTCAGACTTCTTGCTTTCTTAGAGTTTAGAAAGCCTGCAATCCTCCCATGCCATGCGTGAAAGGAGGCTCTACCACTGCGTCCTGCATGAAACCCACGGGCCCATACCCAGAGTATGATAGAGTGGGTTCCCGGGTACAATCCCAGCCCCCTAAACTCCCCCCGCCCGCCTAATGCAGACAGGGCCCGTGCACTAAGCATGAACAAAACCTTTAACAGATAACCCTAACCCTGAACGTAACACCCAACCCTGTTCCTATTTCTCCCCTTAACACGTAAACCTCACCGTGCGCCTAACTTTAACCTCTTATCCTAACGTTAATGCATAACCCATTTCCTGAGAACAACCCCTATCCCATAATTCTAACCCTATCTCCTAGTCATCACTGTGACACCTAATCCCTAACCCTAATTCTAAACCGCTAACCCTAACCGTAACCCTACCTACAACCCTAACACTGACAGTAACCCTTACTTCTAACCCCAACGCTATGCCTAACAAAAACCCTAACCCTTCACCCTAACCCTTCACCCTAACCCCTAAGCCTTACCCTAACCCTTAACCCTAATCCTAATCCTAACCATTAAACCTAACCCTAGCTCTTAAAGCTAACCCTAAACCTTACCCTCACGACTAGACCTAACCCTGACACTAACCTAACACCTAACCCTAACCAGAACCCCTAAAGCTAACCCTGAACCCTATCCCTAAACCTAGCAGTAACCTTTAACCCTAAACCTAAGCCCAACCCGTAACCCTAATCCTATCCTTTTACCCTAAAACTAACCCCTAAACCTAACCCCTATACCTCACCCTAACTCTAACCCCAATCCTAATTCTAACCATACCCCTTCATAAAACACTAACTCCTAACCGCTAACCCTAACACTAACCAAAAACCCTAATCACTAATCCCTAACCCTAACGCTTAACCTTTACCCTAACCGTTAACCCTCACCCTAAATCTTAACACTGACCCTAACCTTCACCTTTAACTCTAAGCCTAACCCTTAACCCTACAGTAAGGAAGACCCTTAATGCTAATGGGATCCCTTATCCCTAACCCTAACACTACAGCTAAAAATAACCCTAACCTTTCATCCTTAAACCTAACCCCTAACACTTACTTTAACCCCAAACCCTAACCCTAATCCTAAGCATTAAACCTAACCCTATCTCTTAACCCTAACGCTAGCCCTTACCCTAACGCCTAGATCTAACCCTAAATCTAACCTACCGCCTAATCCTAACCTTAAGCCCTAATGCTAACTCTAACCCTGAACCCTAAACCTACCCATAACCCTTAACACTAACCCTATCCGTGAACCTTAACCCTAACCCTAACCATTACCCGCACCCAAGCATTTAACCCTGACCTTAACCCTAATCCTTAATGCTAACCCTAACACTAAACCCTAACCCTAAGCCCAACACTTATCCCTAATCCTATCCCTTAAACCTAACCCTAACCCTAATGCTAACCCCTAAACGTAACCCTAAGCGTGACCAGTAAACCTAACCCTAACCTCTAACACAAACCATAGCACATAACTCTAACCCTAAAACTAACCCTAACCCTAACTCTAAACCCTAACTCTTAACCTTAACGCTAAGCGTTAACTCTCACGCTAACCATTAATCCTAACCCTAATCCTAATCTTCAACCCTAAACCTAACACTTAACCCTAACCCTGTACCAAACCCTAACCCCTCATCTTAACCCTAACCGTAAACCTCAACCCTAAACCAAAGTGTAACCGTTAAACCTAAGAGTAACCTTTAACCCTAACCCTAATCCCTAACCCTAAGCCCTCACCCTAACACTAAACTTCATCCTTAACCCTAACCAGAATCCTAACCCTAAATCTAATTCTCAGACTTCTTGCTTTCTTAGAGTTTAGAAAGCCTGCAATCCTCCCATGCCATGCGTGAAAGGAGGCTCTACCACTGTGTCCTGCATGAAAGCCACGGGCCCATACCCAGAGTATGATAGAGTGGGTTCCCGGGTACAATCCCAGCCCCCTAAACTCCCCCCGCCCGCCTAATGCAGACAGGGCCCGTGCGCTAAGCATAAACAATACCTTTAACAGATAACCCTAACCCTGAACGTAACACCCAACCCTGTTCCTATTTCTCCCCTTAACACGTAAACCTCACCGTGCGCCTAACTTTAACCTCTTATCCTAACGTTAATGCATAACCCATTTCCTGAGAACAACCCCTATCCCATAATTCTATCCCTATCTCTTAGTGATCACTGTGACACCTAATCCCTAACCCTAATTCTAAACCGCTAACCCTAACCGTAACCCTACCTACAACCCTTACACTGACAGTAACCCTTACTTCTAACCCCAACGCTATGCCTAACAAAAACCCTAACCCTTCACCCTAACCCCTAAGCCTTACCCTAACCCTTAACCCTAATCCTAATCCTAACCATTAAACCTAACCCTAGCTCTTAAAGCTAACCCTAAACCTTACCCTCACGACTAGACCTAACCCTGACACTAACCTAACACCTAACCCTAACCAGAACCCCTAAAGCTAACCCTGAACCCTATCCCTAACCCTAGCAGTAAACTTTAACCCTAAACCTAAGCCCAACCCGTAACCCTAATCCTATCCTTTTACCCTAAAACTAACCCCTAAACCTAACCCCTATACCTCACCCTAACTCTAACCCCAATCCTAATTCTAACCATACCCCTTCATAAAACACTAACTCCTAACCGCTAACCCGAACACTAACCAAAAACCCTAATCACTAATCCCTAACCCTAACGCTTAACCTTTACCCTAACCGTTAACCCTCACCCTAAATCTTAACACTGACCCTAACCTTAACCTTTTACTCTAAGCCTAACCCTTAACCCTACAGTAAGGAAGACCCTTAATGCTAGTGGGATCCCATATCCCTTACCCTAACACTACAGCTAAAAATAACCCTAACCTTTGATCCTTAAACCTAACCCCTAACACTTACTTTAACCCCAAACCCTAACCCTAATCCTAAGCATTAAACCTAACCCTATCTCTTAACCCTAACGCTAGCCCTTACCCTATCGCCTAGATCTAACCCTAAATCTAACCTCCCGCCTAATCCTAACCTTAAGCCCTAATGCTAACACTAACCCTGAACCCTAAACCTACCCGTAACCCTTAACACTAACCCTATCCGTGAACCTTAACCCTGACCCTAACCATTACCCGCACCCAAGCATTTAACCCTGACCCTAACCCTAATCCTTAATGCTAACCCTAACACTAAACCCTAACCCTAAGCCCAACACTTATCCCTAATCCTATCCCTTAAACCTAACCCTAACCCTAATGCTAACCTCTAAACGTAACCCTAACCGTGACCAGTAAACCTAACCCTAACCTCTAACACAAACCATAGCACATAACTCTAACCCTAAAACTAACCCTAACCCTAACCCTAACCCTAAACCCTAACTCTTAACCTTAACCCTAAGCGTTAACTCTCACGCTAACCTTTAATCCTAACCCTAATCCTAATCTTCAACCCTAAACCTAACACTTAACCCTAACCCTGTACCAAACCCTAACCCCTCATCTTAACCCTAACTGTAAACCTCAACCCTAAACCAAAGTGTAACCGTTAAACCTAAGAGTAATCTTTAATCCTAACCCTAATCCCTAACCCTAAGCCCTCACCCTAACACTAAACTTCATCCTTAACCCTAACCATAATCCTAACCCTAAATCTAATTCTCAGACTTCTTGCTTTCTTAGAGTTTAGAAAGCCTGCAATCCTCCCATGCCATGCGTAAAAGGGGGCTCTACCACTGTGTCCTGCATGAAACCCACGGGCCCATACCCAGAGTATGATAGAGTGGGTTCCCGGGTACAATCCCAGCCCCCTAAACTCCCCCCTCCCGCCTAATGCAGACAGGGCCCGTGCGCTAAGCATAAACAATACCTTTAACAGAAAACCCTAACCCTGAACATAACACCCAACCCTGTTCCTATTTCTCCCCTTAACACGTAAACCTCACCGTGCGCCTAACTTTAACCTCTTATCCTAACGTTAATGCATAACCCATTTCCTGAGAACAACCCCATCCCATAATTCTAACCCTATCTCCTAGTCATCACTGTGACACCTAATCCCTAACCCTAATTCTAAACCGCTAACCCTAACCGTAACCCTACCTACAACCCTAACACTGACAGTAACCCTTACTTCTAACCCCAACGCTTTGCCTAACAAAAACTCTAACCCTTCACCCTAACCCTTCACCCTAACCGCTAAGCCTTACCCTAACCCTTATCCCTAATCCTAATCCTAACCATTAAACCTAACCCTAGCTCTTAAAGCTAACCCTAAACCTTACCCTCAGGTCTAGACCTAACCCTGACACTAACCTAACACCTAACCCTAACCAGAACCCCTAAAGCTAACCCTGAACCCTATCCCTAACCCTAGCAGTAAACTTTAACCCTAAACCTAAGCCCAACCCGTAACCCTAATCCTATCCTTTTACCCTAAAACTAACCCCTAAACCTAACCCCTATACCTCACCCTAACTCTAACCCCAATCCTAATTCTAACCATACCCCTTCATAAAACACTAACTCCTAACCGCTAACCCTAACACTAACCAAAAACCGTAATCACTAATCCCTAACCCTAACGCTTAACCTTTACCCTAACCGTTAACCCTCACCCTACATCTTAACACTGACCCTAACCTTAACCTTTAACTCTAAGCCTAACCCTTAACCCTACAGGAAGGAAGACCCTTAATGCTAATGGGATCCCTTATCCCTAACCCTAACACTACAGCTAAAAATAACCCTAACCTTGGATCCTTAAACCTAACCCCTAACACTTACTTTAACCCCAAACCCTAACCCTAATCCTAAGCATTAAACCTAACCCTATCTCTTAACCCTAACGCTAGCCCTTACCCTATCGCCTAGATCTAACCCTAAATCTAACCTACCGCCTAATCCTAACCTTAAGCCCTAATGCTAACACTAACCCTGAACCCTAAACCTACCCGTAACCCTTAACACTAACCCTATCCATGAACCTTAACCCTGTCTCTAACCATTATCCGCACCCAAGCATTTAACCCTGACCCTAACCCTAATCCTTAATGACAAACCTAACACTAAACCCTAACCCTAAGCCCAACACTTAAACCTAATCCTATCCCTTAACCCTAACCCTAACCCTAATGCTACCCCCTAAACGTAACCCTAACCGTGACCTGTAAACCTAACCCTAACCTCTAACACAAACCATAGCACATAACTCTAACCCTAAAACTAACCCTAACCCTAAACCTAACCCTAAACCCTAACTCTTAACCTTAACCCTAAGCGTTAACTCTCACGCTAACCTTTAATCCTAACCCTAATCCTAATCTTCAACCCTAAACCTAACACTTAACCCTAACCCTGTACCAAACCCTAACCCCTCATATTAACCCTAACCGTAAACCTCAACCCTAAACCAAAGTGTAACCGTTAAACCTAAGAGTAACCGTTAAACCTAACCCTAATCCCTAACCCTAAGCCCTCACCCCAACACTAAACTTTATCCTTAACCCTAACCATAATCCTAACCCTAAATCTAATTCTCAGACTTCTTGCTTTCTTAGAGTTTAGAAAGACTGCAATCCTCCCATGTCATGCGTGAAAGGAGGCTCTACCACTGTGTCCTGCAAGAAACACATGGGCCCATACCCAGAGTATGATAGAGTGGGTTCCCGGGTACAATCCCAGCCACCTAAACTCTCCCCTCCCGCCTAATGCAGACAGGGCCCGTGCGCTAAGCATAAACAATACCTTTAACAGATAACCCTAACCCTGAACATAACACCCAACCCTGTTCCTATTTCTCCCCTTAACACGTAAACCTCACCGTGCGCCTAACTTTAACCTCTTATCCTAACGTTAATGCATAACCCATTTCCTGAGAACAACCCCTATCCCATAATTCTAAACCTATCTCCTAGTCATCACTGTGACACCTAATCCCTAACCCTAATTCTAAACCGCTAACCCTAACCGTAACCCTACCTACAACCCTAACACTGACAGTAACCCTTACTTCTAACCCCAACGCTATGCCTAACAAAAACCCTAACCCTTGACCCTAACCCTTCACCCTAACCCCTAAGCCTTACCCTAAACCTTAACCCTAATCCTAATCCTAACCATTAAACCTAACCCTAGCTCTTAAAGCTAACCCTAAACCTTACCCTCAGGACTAGACCTAACCCTGACACTAACCTAACACCTAACCCTAACCAGAACCCCTAAAGCTAACCCTGAACCCTATCCCTAACCCTAGCAGTAAACTTTAACCCTAAACCTAAGCCTAACCCGTAACCCTAATCCTATCCTTTTACCCTAAAACTAACCCATAAACCTAACCCCTATACCTCACCCTAACTCTAACCTCAATCCTAATTCTAACCATACCTCTTCATAAAACACTAACTCCTAACCGCTAACCCTAACACTAACCAAAGCCCTAATCACTAATCCCTAACCCTAACGCTTAACCTTTACCCTAACCGTTAACCCTCACCCTAAATCTTAACACTGACCCTAACCTTAACCTTTAACTCTAAGCCTAACCCTTAACCCTACAGGAAGGAAGACCCTTAATGCTAATGGGATCCCTTATCCCTAACCCTAACACTACAGCTAAAAATAACCCTAACCTTGGATCCTTAAACCTAACCCCTAACACTTACTTTAACCCCAAACCCTAACCCTAATCCTAAGCATTAAACCTAACCCTATCTCTTAACCCTAACGCTAGCCCTTACCCTAACGCCTAGATCTAACCCTAAATCTAACCTACCGCCTAATCCTAAACTTAATCCTAATGCTAACACTAACCCTGAACCCTAAACCTACCCGTAACCCTTAACACTAACCCTATCCGTGAACCTTAACCCTGACCCTAACCATTACCCGCACCCAATCATTTAACCCTGACCCTAACCCTAGTCCTTAATGCTATCCCTAACACTAAACCCTAACCCTAAGCCCAACACTTAACCCTAATCCTATCCCTTAACCCTAACCCTAACCCTAATGCTAACCCCTAAACGTAACCCTAACCGTGACCAGTAAACCTAACCCTAACCTCTAACACAAACCATAGCACATAACTCTAACCCTAAAACTAACCCTAACCCTAACCCTAACCCTAACTCTAACCCTAAAACTAAACTTAACCCTAACCCTAACCCTAAACCCTAACTCTTAACCTTAACCCTAAGCATTAACTCTCACGCTAACCTTTAATCCTAACCCTAATCCTAATCTTCAACCCTAAACCTAACTCTTAACCCTAACCCTGTACATAACCCTAACCCCTCATCTTAACCCTAACCGTAAACCTCAACCCTAAACCAAAGTGTAACCGTTAAACCTAAGAGTAACCTTTAACCCTAACCCTATTCCCTAACCCTAAGCCCTCACCCTAACACTAAACTTCATCCTTAACCCTAACCAGAATCCTAACCCTAAATCTAATTCTCAGACTTCTTGCTTTCTTAGAGTTAGAAAGCCTGCAATCCTCCCATGCCATGCGTGAAAGGAGGCTCTACCACTGTGTCCTGCATGAAACCCACGGGCCCATACCCAGAGTATGATAGAGTGGGTTCACGGGTACAATCCCAGCCCCCTAAACACCCCCCGCCCGCCTAATGCAGACAGGGCCCGTGCGCTAAGCATAAACAATACCTTTAACAGATAACCCTAACCCTGAACATAACACCCAACCCTGTTCCTATTTCTCCCCTTAACACGTAAACCTCACCGTGCGCCTAACTTTAACCTCTTATCCTAACGTTAATGCATAACTCATTTCCTGATAACAACCCCTATCCCATAATTCTAACCCTATGTCCTAGTCATCACCGTGACACCTAATCACTAACCCTAATTCTAAACCGCTAACCCTAACCGTAACCCTACCTACAACCCTAACACTGACAGTAACCCTTACTTCTAACCCCAACGCTATGCCTAACAAAAACCCTAACCCTTGACCCTAACCCTTCACTCTAACCCCTAAGCCTTACCCTAACCCTTAACCCTAATCCTAATCCTAACCATTAAACCTAACCCTAGCTCTTAAAGCTAACCCTAAACCTTACCCTCAGGACTAGACCTAACCCTGACACTAACCTAACACCTAAACCTAACCAGAACCCCTAAAGCTAACCCTGAAACCTATCCCTAACCCTAGCAGTAAACTTTAACCCTAAACGTAAGCCCAACCCGTAACCCTAATCGTATCCTTTTACCCTAAAACTAACCCCTAAACCTAACCTCTATACCTCACCCTAACTCTAACCCCAATCCTAATTCTAACCATACCCCTTCATAAAACACTAACTCCTAACCGCTAACCCTAAGACTAACCAAAAACCGTAATCACTAATCCCTAAACCTAAGGCTTAACCTTTACCCTAACCGTTAACCCTCACCCTAAATCTTAACACTGACCCTAACCTTAACCTTTAACTCTAAGCCTAACCCTTAACCCTACAGGAAGGAAGACCCTTAATGCTAATGGGATCCCTTATCCCCAACCCTAACACTACAGCTAAAAATAACCCTAACCTTGGATCCTTAAACCTAACCCCTAACACTTACTTTAACCCCAAACCCTAACCCTAATCCTAAGCATTAAACGTAACCCTATCTCTTAACCCTAACGCTAGCCCTTACCCTATCGCCTAGATCTAACCCTAAATCTAACCTACCGCCTAATCCTAACCTTAAGCCCTAATGCTAACACTAACCCTGAACCCTAAACCTACCCGTAACCCTTAACACTAACCCTATCCATGAACCTTAACCCTGACTCTAACCATTATCCGCACCCAAGCATTTAACCCTGACCCTAACCCTAATCCTTAATGATAAACCTAACACTAAACCCTAACCCTAAGCCCAACACTTAACCCTAATCCTATCCCTTAACCCTAACCATAATGCTAACCCCTAAAGGTAACCCTCACCGTGACCAGTAAACCTAAACCTAACCTCTAACACAAACCATAGCACATAACTCTAACCCTAAAACTAACCCTAACCCTAAACCTAACCCTAAACCCTAACTCTTAACCTTAACCCTAAGCGTTAACTCTCACGCTAACCTTTAATCCTAACCCTAATCCTAATCTTCAACCCTAAACCTAACACTTAACCCCAACCCTGTACCAAACCCTAACCCCTCATCTTAACGCTAGCCGTAAACCTCAACCCTAAACCAAAGTGTAACCGTTAAACCTAAGAATAACCTTTAAACCTAACCCTAATCCCTAACCCTAAGCCCTCACCCTAACACTAAACTTCATCCTTAACCCTAACGAGAATCCTAACCCTAAATCTAATTCTCAGACTTCTTGCTTTCTTAGAGTTTAGAAAGCCTGCAATCCTCCCATGCCATGCGTGAAAGGAGGCTCTACCACTGTGTCCTGCATGAGACCCACGGGCCCATACCCAGAGTATGATAGAGTGGGTTCCCGGGTACAATCCCAGCCCCCTAAACTCCCCCCGCCCGCCTAATGCAGACAGGGCCCGTGCGCTAAGCTTAAACAATACCTTTAACAGATAACCCTAACCCTGAACATAACACCCAACCCTGTTCCTATTTCTCCCCTTAACACGTAAACCTCACCGTGCGCCTAACTTTAACCTCTTATCCTAACGTTAATGCATAACCCATTTCCTGAGAACAACCCCTATCCCATAATTCTAACCCTATGTCCTAGTCATCACCCTGACACCTAATCCCTAACCCTAATTCTAAACCGCTAACCCTAACCGTAACCCTACCTACAACCCTAACACTGACAGTAACCCTTACTTCTAACCCCAACGCTATGCCTAACAAAAACCCTAACCCTTCACCCTAACCCTTCACTCTAACCCCTAAGCCTTACCCTAACCCTTAACCCTAATCCTAATCCTAACCATTAAACCTAACCCTAGCTCTTAAAGCTAACCCTAAACCTTACCCTCACGACTAGGCCTAACCCTGACACTAACCTAACACCTAACCCTAACCAGAACCCCTAAAGCTAACCCTGAACACTATCCCTAACCCTAGCATTAAACTTTAACCCTAAAACTAAGCCCAACCCGTAACCCTAATCCTATCCTTTTACCCTAAAACTAACCCCTAAACCTAACCCCTATACCTCACCCTAACTCTAACCCCAATCCTAATTCTAACCATACCCCTTCATAAAACACTAACTCCTAACCGCTAACCCTAACACTAACCAAAAACCCTAATCACTAATCCCTAACCCTAACGCTTAACCTTTACCCTAACCGTTAACCCTCACCCTGAATCTTAACACTGACCCTAACCTTAACCTTTAACTCTAAGCCTAACCCTTAACCCTACAGTAAGGAAGACCCTTAATGCTAATGGGATCCCTTATCCCTAACCCTAACACTACAGCTAAAAATAACCCTAACCTTGGATCCTTAAACCTAACCCCTAACACTTACTTTAACCCCAAACCCTAACCCTAATCCTAAGCATTAAACCTAACCCTATCTCTTAACCCTAACGCAGCCCTTACCCTAACGCCTAGATCTAACCCTAAATCTAACCTACCGCCTAAACCTAACCTTAAGCCCTAATGCTAACACTAACCCTGAACCCTAAACCTACCCGTAACCCTTAACACTAACACTATCCGTGAACCTTAACCCTGACCCTAACCATTACCCGCACCCAAGCATTTAACCCTGACCCTAACCCTAATCCTTAATGCTAACCCTAACACTAAACCCTAACCCTAAGCCCAACACTTAACCCTAATCCTATCCCTTAACCCTAACCCTAACCCTAATGCTAACCCCTAAACGTAACCCTAACCGTGACCAGTAAACCTAACCCTAACCTCTAAGACAAACCATAGCACATAACTCTAACCCTAAAACTAACCCTAACCCTAACCCTAACCCTAAACCCTAACTCTTAACCTTAACAGTAAGCGTTAACTCTCACGCTAATGTTTAATCCTAACCCTAATCCTAATCTTCAACCCTAAACCTAACACTTAACCCTAACCCTGTACCAAACCCTAACCCCTCATCTTAACCCTAACCGTAAACCTCAACCCTAAACCAAAGTGTAACCGTTAAACCTAAGAGTAACCTTTAACCCTAACCCTAATCCCTAACCCTAAGCCCTCACCGTAACACTAAACTTCATCCTTAACCCTAACCATAATCCTAACCCTAAATCTAATTCTCAGACTTCTAGCTTTCTTAGAGTTTAGAAAGCCTGCAATCCTCCCATGCCATGCGTGAAAGGAGGCTCTACCACTGTGTCCTGCATGAAACCCACAGGCCCATACCCAGAGTATGATAGAGTGGGTTCCCGGGTACAATCCCAGTCCCCTAAACTCCCCCCGCCCGCCTAATGCAGACAGGGCCCGTGCGCTAAGCATAAACAATACCTTTAACACATAACCCTAACCCTGAACATAACACCCAACCCTGTTCCTATTTCTCCCCTTAACACGTAAACCTCACCGTGCGCCTAACTTTAACCTCTTATCCTAGCGTTAATGCATAACCCATTTCCTGAGAACAACCCTTATCCCATAATTCTAACCCTATGTCCTAGTCATCACCGTGACACCTAATCCCTAACCCTAATTCTAAACCGCTAACCCTAACCGTAACCCTACCTACAACCCTAACACTGACAGTAACCCTTACTTCTAACCCCAACGCTATGCCTAACAAAAACCCTAACCCTTCACCCTAACCCTTCACTCTAACCCCTAAGCCTTACCCTAACCCTTAACCCTAATCCTAATCCTAACCATTAAACCTAACCCTAGCTCTTAAAGCTAACCCTAAACCTTACCCTCACGACTAGACCTAACCCTGACACTAACCTAACACCTAACCCTAACCAGAACCCCTAAAGCTAACCCTGAACCCTATCCCTAACCCTAGCAGTAAAGTTTTACCCTAAACCTAAGCCCAGCCCGTAACCCTAATCCTATCCTTTTACCCTAAAACTAACCCCTAAACCTAACCCCTATACCTCACCCTAACTCTAACCCCAATCCTAATTCTAACCATACCCCTTCATAAAACACTAACTCCTAACCGCTAACCCTAACACTAACCAAAAACCCTAATCACTAATCCCTAACCCTAACGCTTAACCTTTACCCTAACCGTTAACCCTCACCCTGAATCTTAACACTGACCCTAACCTTAACCTTTAACTCTAAGCCTAACCCTTAACCCTACAGTAAGGAAGACCCTTAATGCTAATGGGATCCCTCATCCCTAACCCTAACACTACAGCTAAAAATAACCCTAACCTTGGATCCTTAAACCTAACCCCTAACACTTACTTTAACCCCAAACCCTAACCCTAATCCTAAGCATTAAACCTAACCCTATCTCTTAACCCTAACGCAGCCCTTACCCTAACGCCTAGATCTAACCCTAAATCTAACCTACCGCCTAAACCTAACCTTAAGCCCTAATGCTAACACTAACCCTGAACCCTAAACCTACCCGTAACCCTTAACACTAACACTATCCGTGAACCTTAACCCTGACCCTAACCATTACCCGCACCCAAGCATTTAACCCTGACCCTAACCCTAATCCTTAATGCTAACCCTAACACTAAACCCTAACCCTAAGCCCAACACTTAACCCTAATCCTATCCCTTAACCCTAACCCTAACCCTAATGCTAACCCCTAAACGTAACCCTAACCGTGACCAGTAAACCTAACCCTAACCTCTAAGACAAACCATAGCACATAACTCTAACCCTAAAACTAACCCTAACCCTAACCCTAACCCTAAACCCTAACTCTTAACCTTAACAGTAAGCGTTAACTCTCACGCTAATGTTTAATCCTAACCCTAATCCTAATCTTCAACCCTAAACCTAAGACTTAACCCTAACCCTGTACCAAACCCTAACCCCTCATCTTAACACTAACCGTAAACCTCAACCCTAAACCAAAGTGTAACCGTTAAACCTAAGAGTAACCTTTAACCCTAACCCTAATTCCTAACCCTAAGCCCTCACCCTAACACTAAACTTCATCCTTAACCCTAACCAGAATCCTAACCCTAAATCTAATTCTCAGACTTCTTGCTTTCTTAGAGTTTAGAAAGCCTGCAATCCTCCCATGCCATGCGTGAAAGGAGGCTCTACCACTGTGTCCTGCATGAAACCCACGGGCCCATACCCAGAGTATGATAGAGTGGGTTCCCGGGTACAATCCCAGCCCCCTAAACTCCCCCCACCCGCCTAATGCAGACAGGGCCCGTGCGCTAAGCATAAACAATACCTTTAACAGATAACCCTAACCCTGAACATAACACCCAACCCTGTTCCTATTTCTCCCCTTAACACGTAAACCTCACCGTGCGCCTAACTTTAACCTCTTATCCTAACGTTAATGCATAACCCATTTCCTGAGAACAACCCCTATCCCATAATTCTAACCCTATCTCCTAGTCATCACTGTGACACCTAATCCCTAACCCTAATTCTAAACCGCTAACCCTAACTGTAACCCTACCTACAACCCTAACACTGACAGTAACCCTTACTTCTAACCCCAACGCTATGCCTAACAAAAACCCTAACCCTTGACCCTAACCCTTCACCCTAACCCCTAAGCCTTACCCTAACCCTTAACCCTAATCCTAATCCTAACCATTAAACCTAACCCTAGCTCTTAAAGCTAACCCTAAACCTTACCCTCACGACTAGACCTAACCCTGACACTAACCTAACACCTAACCCTAACCAGAACCCCTAAAGCTAACCCTGAACCCTATCCCTAACCCGAGCTGTAAACTTTAACCCTAAACCTAAGCCCAACCCGTAACCCTAATCCTATCCTTTTACCCTAAAACTAACCCCTAAACCTAACCCCTATACCTCACCCTAACTCTAACCCCAATCCTAATTCTAACCATACCCCTTCATAAAACACTAACTCCTATCCGCTAACCCTAACACTAACCAAAAACCCTAATCACTAATCCCTAACCCTAACGCTTAACCTTTACCCTAACCGTTAGCCCTCACCCTACATCTTAACACTGACCCTAACCTTAACCTTTAACTCTAAGCCTAACCCTTAACCCTACAGTAAGGAAGACCCTTAATGCTAATGGGATCCCTTATCCCTAACCCTAACACTACAGCTAAAAATAACCCTAACCTTGAATCCTTTAACCTCACCCCTAACACTTACTTTAACCCCAAACCCAAACCTTAATCCTAAGCATTAAACCTAACCCTATCTCTTAACCCTAACGCTAGCCCTTACCCTAACGCCTAGATCTAACCCTAAATCTAACCTACCGCCTAATCCTGACCTTAAGCCCTAATGCTAACACTAACCCTGAACCCTAAACCTACCCGTAACCCTTAACACTGACCCTATTCGTGAACCTTAACCCTGACCCTAACCATTACCCGCACCCAAGCATTTAACCCTGATTCTAACCCTAATCCTTAATGATAAACCTAACACTAAACCCTAACCCTAAGCCGAACACTTAACCCTAATCCTATCCCTTAACCCTAACCCTAACCCTAATGCTACCCCCTAAACGTTACCCTAATCGTGACCAGTAAACCTAACCCTAACCTCTAACACAAACCATAGCACATAACTCTAACCCTAAAACTAACCCTAACCCTAACCCTAAACCGTAACGCTTAACCTTAACACTAAGGGTTAACTCTCACGCTAAACTTTAATCCTAACCCAAATCCTAATCTTCAACCCAAAACCTAACACTTAACCCTAACCCTGTACCAAACCCTAACCCCTCATCTTAACCCTAACCGTAACCTCAACCCTAAAGCAAAGTGTAACCGTTAAACCTAAGAGTAACCTTTAACCCTAACCCTAATCCCTAACCCTAAGCCCTCACCCTAACACTAAACTTCATCCTTAACCCTAACCACAATCCTAACCCTAAATCTAATTCTCAGACTTCTTGCTTTCTTAGAGTTTAGAAAGCCTGCAATCCTCCCATGCCATGCGTGAAAGGAGGCTCTACCACTGTGTCCTGCATGAAACCCACGGGCCCATACCCAGAATATGATAGAGTGGGTTCCCCGGTACAATCCCAGCCCCCTAAACTCCCCCCGCCCGCCTAATGCAGACAGGGCCCGTGCGCTAAGCATAAACAATACCTTTAACAGATAACCCTAACCCTGAACAAAACACCCAACCCTGTTCCTATTTCTCCCCTTAACACGTAAACCTCACCGTGCGCCTAACTTTAACCTCTTATCCTAACGTTAATGCATAACCCATTTCCTGAGAACAACCCCTATCCCATAATTCTAACCCTATATCCTAGTCATCACTGTGACACCTAATCCCTAACCCTAATTCTAAACCGCTAACCCTAACCGTAACCCTACCTACAACCCTAACACTGACAGTAACCCTTACTTCTAACCCCAACGCTATGCCTAACAAAAACCCTAACCTTGACCCTAACCCTTCACCCTAACCCCTAAGCCTTACCCTAACCCTTAACCCTAATCCTAATCCTAACCATTAAACCTAACCCTAGCTCTTAAAGCTAACCCTAAACCTTACCCTCACGACTAGACCTAACCCTCACACTAACCTAACACCTAACCCTAACCAGAAACCCTAAAGCTAACCCTGAACCCTATCCCTAACCCTAGCAGTAAACTTTAACCCTAAACCTAAGCCCAACCCATAACCCTAATCCTATTCTTTTACCCTAAAACTAACCCCTAAACCTAACCCCTATACCTCACCCTAACTCTAACCCCAATCCTAATTCTAACCATACCCCTTCATAAAACACTAACTCCTAACCGCTAATCCGAACACTAACCAAAACCATAATCACTAATCCCTAACCCTAACGCTTAATCTTTCCCCTAACCGTTAACCCTCACCCTAAATCTTAACCCTGACCCTAACCTTAACCTTTAACTCTAAGCCTAACCCTTAACCCTACAGTAAGGAAGACCCTTAATGCTAATGGGATCCCTTATCCCTAACCCTAACACTACAGCTAAAAATAACCCTAACCTTGGATCCTTAAACCTAACCCCTAACACTTACTTTAACCCCAAACCCTAACCCTAATCCTAAGCATTAAACGTAACCCTATCTCTTAACCCTAACGCTAGCCCTTACCCTAACGCCTAGATCTAACCCTAAATCTAACCTACCGCCTAATCCTAACCTTAAGCCCTAATGCTAACTCTAACCCTGAACTCTAAACCTACCCGTAACCCTTAACACTAAACCTATCCGTGAACCTTAACCCTGACCCTAACCATTACCCGCACCCAAGCATTTAACCCTGACCCTAACCCTAATCCTTAATGCTAACCTTAACACTAAACCCTAACCCTAAGCCCAACACTTAACGCTAATCCTATCTCTTAACCCTAACCCTAATGCTAACCCCTAAACGTAACCCTCACCGTGACCAGTAAACCTAAACCTAATCTCTAACACAAACCATAGCACATAACTCTAACCCTAAAACTAACCCTAACCCTAACCCTAACCCTAAACCCTAACTCTTAACCTTAACAGTAAGCGTTAACTCTCACGCTAACCTTTAATCCTAACCCTAATCCTAACCTTCAACCCTAAACCTAACACTTAACCCTAACCCTGTACCAAACCCTAACCCCTCATCTTAAACCTAACCGTAAACCTCAACCCTAAACCAAAGTGTAACCGTTAAACCTAAGAGTAACCTTTAACCCTAACCCTAATCCCTGACCCTAAGCCCTCACCCGAACACTAAACTTCATCCTTAACCCTAACCAGAATCCTAACCCTAAATCTAATTCTCAGACTTCTTGCTTTCTTAGAGTTTAGAAAGCCTGCAATCCTCCCATGCCATGCGTGAAAGGAGGCTCTACCACTGTGTCCTGCATGAAACCCTTGGGCCCATACCCAGAGTATGATAGAGTGGGTTCCCGGGTACAATCCCAGCCCCCTAAACTCCCCCTGCCCGCCTAATGCAGACAGGGCCCGTGCGCTAAGCATAAACAATACCTTTAACAGATAACCCTAACCCTGAACATAACACCCAACCCTGTTCCTATTTCTCCCCTTAACACGTAAACCTCACCGTGCGCCTAACTTTAACCTCTTATCCTAACGTTAATGCATAACCCATTTCCTGAGAACAACCCCTATTCCATAATTTTAACCCTATCTCCTAGTCATCACTGTGACACCTAATCCCTAACCCTAATTCTAACCCGCTAACCCTAACCGTAACCCTACCTACAACCCTAACACTGACAGTAACCCTTACTTCTAACCCCAACGCTATGCCTAACAAAAACACTAACCCTTCACCCTAACCCCTAAGCCTTACCCTAACCCTTAACCCTAATCCTAATCCTAACCATGAAACCTAACCCTAGCTCTTAAAGCTAACCCTAAACCTTACCCTCACGACTAGACCTAACCCTGACACTAACCTAACACCTAACCCTAACCAGAACCCCTAAAGCTAACCCTGAACCCTATCCCTAACCCTAGCAGTAAACTTTAACCCTAAACCTAAGCCCAACCCGTAAACCTAATCCTATCCTTTTACCCTAAAACTAACCCCTAAACCTAACCCCTATACCTCACCCTAACTCTAACCCCAATCCTTATTCTAACCATACCCCTTCATAAAACACTAACTCCTAACCGCTAACCCTAACACTAACCAAAAACCCTAATCACTAATCCCTAACCCTAACGCTTAACCTTTACCCTAACCGTTAACCCTCACCCTAAACCTTAACACTGACCCTAACCTTAACCTTTAACTTTAAGCCAAACCCTTAACCCTACAGTAAGGAAGACCCTTAATGCTAATGGGATCCCTTATCCCTAACCCTAACACTACAGCTTAAAATAACCCTAACCTTTGATCCTTAAACCTAACCCCTAACACTTACTTTAACCCCAAACCCTAACCCTAATCCTAAGCATTAAACGTAAGCCTATCTCTTAACCCTAACGCTAGCCCTTACCCTAACGCCTAGATCTAACCTTAAATCTAACCTACCGCCTAATCCTAACCTTAAGCCCTAATGCTAACACTAACCCTGAACCCTAAACCTACCCGTAACCCTTAACACTAACTCTATCCGTGAACCTAAACCCTGACCCTAACCATTACCCGCACCCAAGCATTTAATCCTGACCCTAACCCTTATCCTTAATGCTAACCTTAACACTAAACCCTAACCCTAAGCCCAACACTTAACCCTAATCCTATCCCTTAACCCTAACCCTAACCCTAATGCTAACCCCTAAACGTAACCCTCACCGTGAACAGTAAACCTAACCCTAACCTCTAACACAAATCATAGCACATAACTCTAAACCTAAAACTAACCGTAACCCTAACCCTAAACCCTAACTCTTAACCTTAACCCTAAGCGTTAACTCTCACGCTAACCTTTAATCCTAACCCTAATCCTAATCTTCAACCCTAAACCTAACACTTAACCCTAACCCTGTACCAAACCCTAACCCCTCATCTTAACCCTAACGGTAAACCTCAACCCTAAACCAAAGTGTAACCGTTAAACCTAAGAGTAACCTTTAACCCTAACCCTAATCCCTGACCCTAAGCCCTCACCCGAACACTAAACTTCATCCTTAACCCTAACCAGAATCCTAACCCTAAATCTAATTCTCAGACTTCTTGCTTTCTTAGAGTTTAGAAAGCCTGCAATCCTCCCATGCCATGCGTGAAAGGAGGCTCTACCACTGTGTCCTGCATGAAACCCTTGGGCCCATACCCAGAGTATGATAGAGTGGGTTCCCGGGTACAATCCCAGCCCCCTAAACTCCCCCTGCCCGCCTAATGCAGACAGGGCCCGTGCGCTAAGCATAAACAATACCTTTAACAGATAACCCTAACCCTGAACATAACACCCAACCCTGTTCCTATTTCTCCCCTTAACACGTAAACCTCACCGTGCGCCTAACTTTAACCTCTTATCCTAACCTTAATGCATAACCCATTTCCTGAGAACAACCCCTATTCCATAATTCTAACCCTATCTCCTAGTCATCACTGTGACACCTAATCCCTAACCCTAATTCTAAACCGCTAACCCTAACCGTAACCCTACCTACAACCCTAACACTGACAGTAACCCTTACTTCTAACCCCAACGCTATGCCTAACAAAAAACCTAATCCTTCACCCTAACCCCTAAGCCTTACCCTAACCCTTAACCCTAATCCTAATCCTAACCATGAAACCTAACCCTAGCTCTTAAAGCTAACCCTAAACCTTATCCTCACGACTAGACCTAACCCTGACACTAACCTAACACCTAACCCTAACCAGAACCCCTAAAGCTAACCCTGAACCCTATCCCTAACCCTAGCAGTAAACTTTAACCCTAAACCTAAGCCCAACCCGTGAACCTAATCCTATCCTTTTACCCTAAAACTAACCCCTAAACCTAACCCCTATACCTCACCCTAACTCTAACCCCAATCCTTATTCTAACCATACCCCTTCATAAAACACTAACTCCTAACCGCTAACCCTAACACTAACCAAAAACCCTAATCACTAATCCCTAACCCTAACGCTTAACCTTTACCCTAACCGTTAACCCTCACCCTAAACCTTAACACTGACCCTAACCTTAACCTTTAACTTTAAGCCAAACCCTTAACCCTACAGTAAGGAAGACCCTTAATGCTAATGGGATCCCTTATCCCTAACCCTAACACTACAGCTTAAATAACCCTAACCTTTGATCCTTAAACCTAACCCCTAACACTTACTTTAACCCCAAACCCTAACCCTAATCCTAAGCATTAAACGTAAGCCTATCTCTTAACCCTAACGCTAGCCCTTACCCTAACGCCTAGATCTAACCTTAAATCTAACCTACCGCCTAATCCTAACCTTAAGCCCTAATGCTAACACTAACCCTGAACCCTAAACCTACCCGTATCCCTTAACACTAACTCTATCCGTGAACCTAAACCCTGACCCTAACCATTACCCGCACCCAAGCATTTAATCCTGACCCTAACCCTTATCCTTAATGCTAACCTTAACACTAAACCCTAACCCTAAGCCCAACACTTAACCCTAATCCTATCCCTTAACCCTAACCCTAACCCTAATGCTAACCCCTAAACGTAACCCTCACCGTGAACAGTAAACCTAACCCTAACCTCTAACACAAATCATAGCACATAACTCTAAACCTAAAACTAACCGTAACCCTAACCCTAAACCCTAACTCTTAACCTTAACAGTAAGCGTTAACTCTCACGCTAACCTTTAATCCTAACCCTAATCCTAATCTTCAACCCTAAACCTAACACTTAACCCTAACCCTGTACCAAACCCTAACCCCTCATCTTAACCCTAACGGTAAACCTCAACCCTAAACCAAAGTGTAACCGTTAATCCTAAGAGTAACCTTTAACCCTAACCCTAATCCCTGACCCTAAGCCCTCACCCGAACACTAAACTTCATCCTTAACCCTAACCAGAATCCTAACCCTAAATCTAATTCTCAGACTTCTTGCTTTCTTAGAGTTTAGAAAGCCTGCAATCCTCCCATGCCATGCGTGAAAGGAGGCTCTACCACTGTGTCCTGCATGAAACCCTTGGGCCCATACCCAGAGTATGATAGAGTGGGTTCCCGGGTACAATCCCAGCCCCCTAAACTCCCCCTGCCCGCCTAATGCAGACAGGGCCCGTGCGCTAAGCATAAACAATACCTTTAACAGATAACCCTAACCCTGAACATAACACCCAACCCTGTTCCTATTTCTCCCCTTAACACGTAAACCTCACCGTGCGCCTAACTTTAACCTCTTATCCTAACGTTAATGCATAACCCATTTCCTGAGAACAACCCCTATTCCATAATTCTAACCCTATCTCCTAGTCATCACTGTGACACCTAATCCCTAACCCTAATTCTAAACCGCTAACCCTAACCGTAACCCTACCTACAACCCTAACACTGACAGTAACCCTTACTTCTAACCCCAACGCTATGCCTAACAAAAACCCTAACCCTTCACCCTAACCCCTAAGCCTTACCCTAACCCTTAACCCTAATCCTAATCCTAACCATTAAACCTAACTCTAGCTATTAAATCTAACCCTAAACCTTACCCTCACGACTAGACCTAACCCTGACACTAACCTAAAACCTAACCCTAACCAGAACCCCTAAAGCTAACCCTGAACCCTATCCCTAACCCTAGCAGTAAACTTTAACCCTAAACCTAAGCCCAACCCGTAACCCTAATCCTATCCTTTTACCCTAAAACTAACCCCTAAACCTAACCCCTATACCTCACCCTAACTCTAACCCCAATCCTAATTCTAACCATACCCCTCATAAAACACTAACTCCTAACCGCTAACCCTAACAATAACCAAAAACCCTAATCATTAATCCCTAACCCTAATGCTTAACCTTTACCCTAACTGTTAACCCTCACCCTAAATCTTAACACTGACCCTAACCTTAACCTTTAACTCTAAGCCTAACCCTTAATCCTACAGTAAGGAAGACCCTTAATGCTAATGGGATCCCTTATCCCTAACCCTAACACTACAGCTAAAAATAACCCTAACCTTGGATCCTTAAACCTAACCCCTAACACTTACTTTAACCCCAAACCGTAACCCTAATCCTAAGCATTAAACCTAACCCTATCTCTTAACCCTAATGCTAGCCCTTACCCTAACGCCTAGATCTAACCCTAAATCTAACCTACCGCCTAATCCTAACCTTAAGCCCTAATGCTAACACTAACCCTGAACCCTAAACCTACCCGTAACCCTTAACACTAACCCTATCAGTGAACCTGAACCCTGACCCTAACCATTACCCGCACCCAAGCATTTAACCCTGATTCTAACCCTAATCCTTAATGATAAACCTAACCCTAAACCCTAAACCTAAGCCCAACACTTAACCCTAATCCTATCCCTTAACCCTAACCCTAACCCTAATGCTACCCCTAAACGTAACCCTAACCGTGACAAGTAAACCTAACCCTAACCTCTAACACAAACCATAGCACATAACTCTAACCCTAAAACTAACCCTAACCCTAACCCTAACCCTAAACCCTAACTCTTAACCTTAACCCTAAGCGTTAACTCTCACGCTAACCTTTAATTCTAACCCTAATCCTAATCTTCAACCCTAAACCTAACACTTAACCCTAACCCTGTACCAAACCCTAACCCCTCATCTTAACCCTAACCGTAAACCTCAACCCTAAACCAAAGTGTAACCGTTAAACCTAAGAGTAACCTTTAACCCTAACCCTAATCCCTAACCCTAAGCCCTCACCCTAACACTAAACTTCATCCTTAACCCTAACCAGAATCCTAACCCTAAATCTAATTCTCAGACTTCTTGCTTTCTTAGAGTTTAGAAAGCCTGCAATCCTCCCATGCCATGCGTGAAAGGAGGCTCTACCACTGTGTCCTGCATGAAACCCACGGGCCCATACCCAGAGTATGATAGAGTGGGTTCCCGGGTACAATCCCAGCCCCCTAAACTCCCCCCGCCCGCCTAATGCAGACAGGGCCCGTGCGCTAAGCATAAACAATACCTTTAACAGATAACCCTAACCGTGAACATAACACCCAACCCTGTTCCTATTTCTCCCCTTAACACGTAAACCTCACCGTGCGCCTAACTTTAACCTCTTACCCTAAAGTTAATGCATAACCCATTTCCTGAGAACAACCCCATCCCATAATGCTAACCCTATCTCCTAGTCATGACTGTGACACCTAATCCCTAACCCTAAT
>NW_027182821.1:95000-102500 GCF_041146395.1 Eulemur rufifrons | reverse complement strand
TCTAACCTACCGCCTAATCCTAACCTTAAGCCCTAATGCTAACTCTAACCCTGAACCCTAAACCTACCCGTAATCCTTAACACTAACCCTATACGTGAACCTTAACCCTGACCCTAACCATTACGCGCACCCAAGCATTTAACCCTGACCCTACCCCTAATCCTTAATGATAACCCTAACACTAAACCCTAACCCTAAGACCAACACTTAACCCTAATCCTATCCCTTAACACTAACCCTAACCCTAATGCTAACCCCTAAACGTAACCCTAACCGTGAACAGTAAACATAACCCTAACCTCTAACACAAACCGTAGCACATAACTCTAAACCGCTAACCTTAACCGTAACCCTACCTACAACCCTAACACTGACAGTAACCCTTACTTCTAACCCCAACGCTATGCCAATCAAAAACCCTAACCCTTCACCCTAACCCCTAAGCCTTACCCTAACCCTTAACCCTAATCCTAATCCTAACCATTAAACCTAACCCTAGCTCTTAAAGCTAACCCTAAACCTTACCCTCACGACTAGACCTAACCCTGACACTAACCTAACACCAAACCCTAACCAGAACCCCTAAAGCTAACCCTGAACCCTATCCCTAACCCCAGCAGTAAACTTTAACCCTAAACCTAAGCCCAACCCGTAACCCTAATCCTATCCTTTTACCCTAAAACTAACCCCTAAACCTAACCCCTATACCTCACCCTAACTCTAACCCCAATCCTAATTCTAACCATACCCCTTCATAAAACACTAACTCCTAACCGCTAACCCTAACACTAACCAAAAACCCTAATCACTAATCCCTAACCCTAACGCTTAACCTTTACCCTAACCGTTAACCCTCACCCTAAATCTTAACGCTGACCCTAACCCTAACCTTTAACTCTAAGCCTAACCCTTAACCCTACAGTAAGGAAGACCCTTAATGCTAATGGGATCCCTTATCCCTAACCCTAACACTACAGCTAAAAATAACCCTAACCTTGGATCCTTAAACCTAACCCCTAACACTTACTTTAACCCCAAACCCTAACCCTAATCCTAAGCATTAAACCTAACCCTATCTCTTAACCCTAACGCTAGCCCTTACCCTAAGGCCTAGATCTAACCCTAAATCTAACCTACCGCCTAATCCTAACCTTAAGCCCTAATGCTAACTCTAACCGTGAACCCTAAACCTACCCGTAACTCTTAACACTGACCCTATCCGTGAACCTTAACCCTGACCCTAACCATTACCCGCACCCAAGCATTTAACCCTGACCCTACCACTAATCCTTATTGATAACCCTAACACTAAACCCTAACCCTAAGCCCAACACTTAACACTAACCTTATCCCTTAACCCTAACCCTAACCCTAATGCTAACCCCTAAACGTAACCCTAAGCGTGACCAGTAAACCTAACCCTAACCTCTAACACAAACCATAGCACATAACTCTAACCCTAAAACGAACCCTAACCCTAACCCTAAACCCTAACTCTTAACCTTAACCCTAAGCGTTAACTCTCATGCTAACCTTTAATCCTAACCCTAATCCTAATCTTCAACACTAAACCTAACACTTAACCCTAACCCTGTACCAAACCCTAACCCCTCATCTTAACCCTAACCGTAAACCTCAACCCTAAACCAAAGTGTAACCGTTAAACTTAAGAGTAACCTTTAACCCTAACCCTAATCCCTAACCCTAAGCCCTCACCCTAACACTAAACTTCATCCTTAACCCTAAACAGAATCCTAACCCTAAATCTAATTCTCAGACTTCTTGCTTTCTTAGAGTTTAGAAAGCCTGCAATCCTCCCATGCCATGCGTGAAAGGAGGCTCTACCACTGTGTCCTGCAAGAAACCCACGGGCCCATACCCAGAGTATGATAGAGTGGGTTCCCGGGTACAATCCCAGCCCCCTAAACTCCCCCCGCCCGCCTAATGCAGACAGGGCCCGTGCGCTAAGCATAAACAATACCTTTAACAGATAACCCTAACCCTGAACATAACACCCAACCCTGTTCCTATTTCTCCCCTTAACACGTAAACCTCACCGTGTGCCTAATTTTAACCTCTTATCCTAACGTTAATGCATAACCCATTTCCTGAGAACAACCCCTATCCCATAATTCTAACCCTATCTCCTAGTCATCACTATGACTCCTAATCCCTAACCCTAATTCTAAACCGCTAACCCTAACCGTAACCCTACCTACAACCCTAACACTGACAGTAACCCTTACTTCTAACCCCAACGCTATGCCTAACAAAAACCCTAACCCTTGACCCTAACCCTTCACCCTAACCCCTAAGCGTAACCCTAACCCCTAACCCTAATCCTAATCCTAACCATTAAACCTAACCCTAGCTCTTAAAGCTAACCCTAAACCTTACCCTCACGACTAGACCTAACCCTGACACTAACCTAGCACCTAACCCTAACCAGAACCCCTAAAGCTAACCCTGAACCCTATCCCTAACCCTAGCAGTAAACTTTAACCCTAAACCTAAGCCCAACCCGTAACCCTAATCCTATCCTTTTACCCTAAAACTAACTCCTAAACCTAACCCCTATACCTCACCCTAACTCTAACCCCAATCCTAATTCTAACCATACCCCTTCATAAAACACTAACTCCTAACCGCTAACCCTAACACTAACCAAAAACCCTAATCACTAATCCCTAACCCTAACGCTTAACCTTTACCCTAACCGTTAACCCGCACCCTATATCTTAACACTGACCCTAACCTTAACCTTTAACTCTAAGCCTAACCCTTAACCCTACAGTAAGGAAGACCCTTAATGCTAATGGGATCCCTTATCCCTAACCCTAACACTACAGCTAAAAATAACCTTAACCTTTGATCCTTAAACCTAACCCCTAACACTTAATTTAAGCCCAAACTCTAACCCTAATCCTAAGCATTAAACCTAACCGTATCTCTTAACCCTAACGCTAGCCCTTACCTTAACGCCTAGACCTAACCCTAAATCTAACCTACCGCCTAATCCTAACCTTAAGCCCTAATGCTAACTCTAACCCTGAACTCTAAACCTACCCGTAACCCTTAACACTAACCCTATCCGTGAACCTTAACCCTGACCCTAACCATTACCCGCACCCAAGCATTTAACCCTGACCCTACCCCTAATCCTTAATGATAACCCTAACACTAAACCCTAACCCTAAGCCCAACACTTAACCCTAATCCTATCCCTTAACCCTAACCATAATGCTAACCCCTAAACGTAACCCTCACCGTGACCAGTAAACCTAAACCTAACCTCTAACACAAACCATAGCACATAACTCTAACCCTAAAACTAACCCTAACCCTAACCCTAACCCTAAACCCTAACTCTTAACCTTAACAGTAAGCGTTAACTCTCACGCTAACCTTTAATCCTAACCCTAATCCTAATCTTCAACCCTAAACCTAACACTTAACCCTAACCCTGTACCAAACCCTAACCCCTCATCTTAAACCTAACCGTAAACCTCAACCCTAAACCAAAGTGTAACCGTTAAACCTAAGAGTAACCTTTAACCCTAACCCTAATCCCTGACCCTAAGCCCTCACCCTAACACTAAACTTCATCCTTAACCCTAACCATAATCCTATCCCTAAATCTAATTCTCAGACTTCTTGCTTTCTTAGAGTTTAGAAAGCCTGCAATCCTCCCATGCCATGCGTCAAAGGAGGCTCTACCACTGTGTCCTGCATGAAACCCACGGGCCCATACCCAGAGTATGATAGAGTGGGTTCCCGGGTACAATCCCAGCCCCCTAAACTCCCCCCGCCCGCCTAATGCAGACAGGGCCCGTGCGCTAAGCATAAACAATACCTTTAACAGATAACCCTAACCCTGAACATAACACCCAACCCTGTTCCTATTTCTCCCCTTAACACGTAAACCTCACCGTGCGCCTAACTTTAACCTCTTATCCTAACGTTAATGCATAACCCATTTCATGAGAACAAACCCGAGAACAACCCCTATCCCATAATTCTAACCCTATCTCCTAGTCATCACTGTGACACCTAATCGCTAATCCTAATTCTAAACCGCTAACCCTAATCGTAACCCTACCTACAACCCTAACACTGACAGTAACCCTTACTTCTAACCCCAACGCTATGCCTAACAAAAACCCTAACCCTTGACCCTAACCCTTCACACTAACCCCTAAGCCTTACCCTAACCCTTAACCCTAATCCTAATCCTAACCATTAAACCTAACCCTAGCTCTTAAAGCTAACCCTAAACCTTACCCTCACGACTAGACCTAACCCTGACACTAACCTAACACCTAACCCTAACCAGAACCCCTAAAGCTAACCCTGAACCCTATCCCTAACCCTAGCAGTAAAGTTTTACCCTAAACCTAAGCCCAGCCCGTAACCCTAATCCTATCCTTTTACCCTAAAACTAACCCCTAAACCTAACCCCTATACCTCACCCTAACTCTAACCCCAATCCTAATTCTAACCATACCCCTTCATAAAACACTAACTCCTAACCGCTAACCCTAACACTAACCAAAAACCCTAATCACTAATCCCTAACCCTAACGCTTAACCTTTACCCTAACCGTTAACCCTCACCCTACATCTTAACACTGACCCTAACCTTAACCTTTAACTCTAAGCCTAACCCTTAACCCTACAGTAAGGAAGACCCTTAATGCTAATGGGATCCCTTATCCCTAACCCTAACACTACAGCTAAAAATAACCCTAAGCTTTGATCCTTAAACCTAACCCCTAACACTTACTTTAACCCCAAACCCTAACCCTAACCCTAAGGATTAAACCTAACCCTATCTCTTAACCCTAACGCTAGCCCTTACACTAACGCATAGATCTAACCCTAAATCTAACCTACCGCCTAATCCTAACCTTAAGCCCTAATGCTAACTCTAACCCTGAACCCTAAACCTACCCGTAACTCTTAACACTAACCCTATCCATGAACCTTAACCCTGACCCTAACCATTACCCGCACCCAAGCATTTAACCCTGACCCTACCACTAATCCTTAATGCTAACCCTAACACTAAACCCTAACCCTAAGCCCAACACTTAACACTAATCCTATCCCTTAACCCTAACCCTAACCCTAATGCTAACCCCTAAACTTAACCCTAAGCGTGACCAGTAAACCTAACCCTATCCTCTAACACAAACCATAGCACATAACTCTAACCCTAAAACTAACCCTAACCCTAACCCAAACCCTAAACCCTAACTCTTAACCTTAACACTAAGCGTTAACTCTCACGCTAACCTTTAATCCTAACCCTAATCCTAATCTTCAACCCTAAACCTAACACTTAACCCTAACCCTGTACCAAACCCTAACCCCTCATCTTAACTCTAACCGTAAACCTCAACCCTAAACCAAAGTGTAACCGTTAAACCTAAGAGTAACCTTTAACCCTAACCCTAATCCCTAACCCTAAGCCCTCACCCTAACACTAAACTTCATCCTTAACCCTAACCAGAATCCTAACCCTAAATCTAATTCTCAGACTTCTTGCTTTCTTAGAGTTTAGAAAGCCTGCAATCCTCCCATGCCATGCGTGAAAGGAGGCTCCACCACTGTGTCCTGCATGAAACCCACGGGCCCATACCCAGAGTATGATAGAGTGGGTTCCCGGGTACAATCCCAGCCCCCTAAACTCCCCCCGCCCGCCTAATGCAGACAGGGCCCGTGCGCTAAGCATAAACAATACCTTTAACAGATAACCCTAACCGTGAACATAACACCCAACCCTGTTCCTATTTCTCCCCTTAACACGTAAACCTCACCGTGCGCCTAACTTTAACCTCTTACCCTAAAGTTAATGCATAACCCATTTCCTGAGAACAACCCCATCCCATAATGCTAACCCTATCTCCTAGTCATCACTGTGACACCTAATCCCTAACCCTAATTCTAAACCGCTAACCCTAACCGTAACCCTACCTACAACCCTAACACTGACAGTAACCCTTACTTCTAACCCCAACGCTATGCCTAACAGAAACCCTAACCCTTGACCCTAACCCTTCACCCTAACCCCTAAGCCTTACCCTAACCCTTAACCCTAATCCTAATCCTAACCATTAAACCTAACCCTAGCTCTTAAAGCTAACCCTAAACCTTACCCTCACGACTAGAACTAACCCTGACACTAACCTAACACCTAACCCTAACCAGAACCCCTAAAGCTAACCCTGAACCCTATCCCTAACCCTAGCAGTAAACTTTAACCCTAAACCTAAGCCCAACCCGTAACCCTAATCCTATCCTTTTACCCTAAAACTAACCCCTAAACCTAACCCCTATACCTCACCCTAACTCTAACCCCAATCCTAATTCTAACCATACCCCTTCATAAAACACTAACTCCTAACCGCTAACCCTAACACTAACCAAAAACCCTAATCACTAATCCCTAACCCTAACGCTTAACCTTTACCCTGACCGTTAACCCTCATCCTGAATCTTAACACTGACTCTAACCTTACCTTTAACTCTAAGCCTAACCCTTAACCCTACAGTAAGGAAGACCCTTAATGCTAATGGGATCCCTTATCCCTAACCCTAACACTACAGCTAAAAATAACCCTAACCTTGGATCCTTAAACCTAACCCCTAACACTTACTTTAACCCCAAACCCTCACCCTAATCCTAAGCATTAAACCTAACCCTATCTCTTAACCCTAACGCTAGCCCTTACCCTAACGCCTAGATCTAACCCTAAATCTAACCTACCGCCTAATCCTAACCTTATGCCCTAATGCTAACACTAACCCTGAACCCTAAACCTACCCGTAACGCTTAACACTAACCCTATGCGTGAACCTTCACCCTGACCCTAACCATTACCCGCACCTAAGCATTTAACCCTCATTCTAACCCTAATCCTTAATGATAAAACTAACACTAAACCCTAACCCTAAGCGCAACACTTAACCCTAATCCTATCCCTTAACCCTAACCCTAACCCTAATGCTACCCCCTAAACGTAACCCTAACCGTGACCAGTAAACCTAACCCTAACCTCTAACACAAACCATAGCACATAACTCTAACCCTAAAACTAAACCTAACCCTAACACTAACCCTAAACCCTAACTCTTAACCTTAACCCTAAGCATTAACTCTCACCCTAACCTTTAATCCTAACCCTAATTCTAATCTTCAACCCTAAACCTAACACTTAACCCTAACCCTGTACCAAACCCTAACCCCTCATCTTAACCCTAACCGTAAACCTCAACCCTAAACCAAAGTGTAACCGTTAAACCTAAGTGTAACATTTAACCCTAACCCTATTCCCTAACCCTAAGCCCTCACCCTAACACTAAACTTCATCCTTAACCCTAACCAGAATCCTAACCCTAAATCTAATTCTCAGGCTTCTTGGTTTCTTAGAGTTTAGAAAGCCTGCAATCCTCCCATGCCATGCGTGAAAGGAGGCTCTACCACTGTGTCCTGCATGA
>NW_027182821.1:85000-87500 GCF_041146395.1 Eulemur rufifrons | reverse complement strand
CTAACCCCAACCCTAACCCTAACTTCCTAACCCTAACCCTAACCCCTAACCCTAACCCTAACCCCTAACCCTAACCCTAACCCCTAACCCCTGACCCTGACCCTGACCCTAACCCTAACCCCTAACCCTAACCCTAACCCTAACTCTAACCCTGAACCCTAAACCTACCCGTAACCCTTAATGCTAATGGGATCCCTTATCCCTAACCCTAACACTACAGCTTAAAATAACCCTAACCTTTGATCCTTAAACCTAACCCCTAACACTTACTTTAACCCCAAAACCTAACCCTAATCCTAAGCATTAAACCTAACCCTATCTCTTAACCCTAACGCTAGCCCTTACCCTAAGGCCTAGATCTAACCCTAAATCTAACCTACCGCCTAATCCTAACCTTAAGCCCTAATGCTAACTCTAACCCTGAACCCTAAACCTACCCGTAACCCTTAACACTAACCCTATCCGTGAACCTTAACCCTGACCCTAACCATTACCCGCACCCAAGCATTTAACCCTGACCCTAACCCTAAACCTTAATGCTAACCCTAACACTGAACCCTAACCCTAAGCCCAACACTTAACCCTAATCCTATCCCCTAACCCTAACCCTAACCCTAATGCTACCCCCTAAACGTAACCCTAACCGTGACCAGTAAACCTAACCCTAACCTCTAACACAAACCATAGCACATAACTCTAACCCTAAAACTAACCCTAACCCTAACCCTAAACCCTAACTCTTAACCTTAACCCTAAGCGTTAACTCTCACGCTAACCTTTAATCCTAACCCTAATCCTAATCTTCAACCATAAACCTAACACTTAACCCTAACCCTGTACCAAACCCTAACCCCTCATCTTAACCCTAACCGTAAACCTCAACCCTAAACCAAACTGTAACCGTTAAACCTAAGAGTAACCTATAACCCTAACCCTAATCCCTAACCCTAAGCCCTCACCCTAACACTAAACTTCATCCTTATCCCTAACCAGAATCCTAACCCTAAATCTAATTCTCAGACTTCTTGCTGTCTTAGAGTTTAGAAAGCCTGCAATCCTCCCATGCCATGCGTGAAAGGAGGCTCTACCACTGCGTCCTGCATGAAACCCACGGGCCCATACCCAGAGTATGATAGAGTGGGTTCCCGGGTACAATCCCTGCCCCCTAAACTCCCCCCGCCCGCCTAATGCAGACAGGGCCCGTGCGCTAAGCATAAACAAAACCTTTAACAGATAATCCTAACCCTGAACGTAACACCCAACCCTGTTCCTATTTCTCCCCTTAACACGTAAACCTCACCGTGCGCCTAACTTTAACCTCTTATCCTAACGTTAATGCATAACCCATTTCCTGAGAACAACCCCAATCCCATAATTCTAACCCTATCTCCTAGTCATGACTGTGACACCTAATCCCTAACCCTAATTCTAAACCGCTAACCCTAACCGTAACCCTACCTACAACCCTGACACTGACAGTAAACCTTACTTCTAACCCCAACGCTATGCCTAACAAAAACCCTAACCCTTGACCCTAACCCTTCACCCTAACCCCTAAGCCTTACCCTAACCCTTAACCCTAATCCTAATCCTAACCATTAAACCTAACCCTAGCTCTTAAAGCTAACCCTAAACCTTACCCTCACGACTAGACCTAATCCTGACACTAACCTAACACCTAACCCTAACCAGAACCCCTAAAGCTAACCCTGAACCCTATCGCTAACCCTAGCAGTAAACTTTAACCTTAAAGCTAAGCCCAACCCGTAACCCTAATCCTTTCCTTTTACCCTAAAACTAACCCCTAAACCTAACCCCTATACCTCACCCTAACTCTAACCCCAATCCTAATTCTAACCTTACCCCTTCATAAAACACTAACTCCTAACCGCTAACCCTAACACTAACCAAAAACACTAATCACTAATCCCTAACCCTAACGCTTAACCTTTACTCTAACCGTTAACCCTCACCCTAAATCTTAACACTGACCCTAACCTTAACCTTTAACTCTAAGCCTAACCCTTAACCCTACAGTAAGGAAGACCCTTAATGCTAATGGGATCCCTTATCCCTAACCCTAACACTACAGCTAAAAATAACCCTAACCTTTGATCCTTAAACCTAACCCCTAACACTTACTTTAACCCCAAACCCTAACCCTAATCCTAAGCATTAAACTTAACCCTATCTCTTAACCCTAACGCTAGCCCTTACCCTAACGCCTAGATCTAACCCTAAATATAACCTACCGCCTAATCCTAACCTTAAGCCCTAATGGTAACTCTAACCCTGAACCCTAAGACTACCCGTAACCCTTAACACTAACCCTATCCGTGAACCTTAACCCTGACCCTGACAATTACCCGCACCCTAGCATTTAACCCTGACCCTAACCCTAATCCTTAATGATAACCCTAACACTAAACCCTCAACCTAAGCCCAACACTTAACCCTAATCCTATCCCTTAACCCTAACCCTAACCTAACCCTAACCCTA
>NW_027182821.1:75000-80000 GCF_041146395.1 Eulemur rufifrons | reverse complement strand
CCTAAGCGTTAACTCTCACGCTAACCTTTAATCCTAATCTTCAACCCTAAACCTAACACTTAACCCTAACCCTGTACCAAACCCTAACCCCTCATCTTAACCCTAACCGTAAACCTCAACCCTAAACCAAAGTGTAACCTTAAACCTAAGAGTAACCTTAAACCCTAACCCTAATCCCTAACCCTAAGCCCTCACCCTAACACTAAACTTCATCCTTAACCCTAACCAGAATCCTAACCCTAAATCTAATTCTCAGACTTCTTGCTTTCTTAGAGTTTAGAAAGCCTGCAATCCTCCCATGCCATGCGTGAAAGGAGGCTCTACCACTGTGTCCTGCATGAAACCCACGGGCTCATATCCAGAGTATGATAGAGTGGGTTCCCGGGTACAATCCCAGCCGCCTAAACTCCCCCCGCTCGCCCAATGCAGACAGGGCCCGTGCGCTAAGCATAAACAATACCTTTAACAGATAACCCTAACCCTGAACATAACACCCAACCCTGTTCCTATTTCTCCCCTTAACACGTAAACCTCACCGTGCGCCTAACTTTAACCTCTTATCCTAACGTTAATGCATAACCCATTTCCTGAGAACAACCCCTATCCCATAATTCTAACCCTATCTCCTAGTCATCACTGTGACACCTAATCCCTAACCCTAATTCTAAACCGCTAACCCTAACCGTAACCCTACCTACAACCCTAACACTGACAGTAACCCTTACTTCTAACCCCAACGCTATGCCTAACAAAAACCCTAACCCTTGACCCTAACCCTTCACCCTAACCCCTAAGCCTTACCCTAACCCTTAACCCTAATCCTAATCCTAACCATTAAACCTAACCCTAGCTCTTAAAGCTAACCCTAAACCTTACCCTCACGACTAGACCTAACCCTGACACTAACCTAACACCTAACCCTAACCAGAACCCCTAAAGCTAACCCTGAACCCTATCCCTAACCCTAGCAGTAAACTTTAACCCTAAACCTAAGCCCAGCCCGTAACCCTAATCCTATCCTTTTACCCTAAAACTAACCCCTAAACCTAACCCCTATACCTCACCCTAACTCTAACCCCAATCCTAATTCTAACCATACCCCTTCATAAAACACTAACTCCTAACCGCTTACCCTAACACTAACCAAAAACCCTAATCACTAATCCCTAACCCTAAAGCTTAACCTTTACCCTAACCGTTAACCCTCACCCTAAATCTTAACACTGACCCTAACCTTAACCTTTAACTCTAAGCCTAACCCTTAACCCTACAGGAAGGAAGACCCTTAATGCTAATGGAATCCCTTATCCCTAACCCTAACACTACAGCTAAAAATAACCCTAAGCTTTGATCCTTAAACCTAACCCCTAACACTTACTTTAACCCCAAACCCTAACCCTAATCCTAAGCATTAAACCTAACCCTATCTCTTAACCCTAACGCTAGCCCTTACCCTAATGCCTAGATCTAACCCTAAATCTAACCTACCGACTAAACCTAGCCTTAAGCCCTAATGCTAACTCTAACCCTGTACCCTAAACCTACCCGTAACCCTTAACACTAACCCTATCCGTGAACCTTAACCCTGACCCTAACCATTACCCGCACCCAAGCATTTAACCCTGACCCCAACCCTAATCCTTAATGCTAACCTTAACACTAAACCCTAACCTTAAGCCCAACACATAACCCTAATCCTTTCCCTTAACCCTAACCCTAACCCTAACCCTAATGCTAACCCCTAAACGTAACCCTAACCATGACCAATAAACCTAATCCTAACCTCTAACACAAACCATAGCACATAACTCTAACCCTAAAACTAACCCTAAGCCTAAACCTAAACCCTAACTCTTAAACTTAACCCTAAGCGTTAACTCTCACGCTAACCTTTAATCCTAACTCTAATCCTAATCTTCAACCCTAAACCTAACACTTAACCCTAACCCTGTACCAAACCCTAACCCCTCATCTTAAACCTAACCGTAAACCTCAACCCTAAACCAAAGTGTAACCGTTAAACCTAAGAGTAACCTTTAACCCTAACCCTATTCCCGAACCCTAAGCCCTGACCCTAACACTAAACTTCATCCTTAACCCTAACCAGAATCCTAACCCTAAACCTAATTCTCAGACTTCTTGCTTTCTTAGAGTTTAGAAAGCCTGCAATCCTCCCTTGCCATGCGTGAAAGGAGGCTCTACCACTGTGTCCTGCATGAAACCCATGGGCCCATACCCAGAGTATGATAGAGTGGGTTCCCGGGTACAATCCAAGCCCCCTAAGCTCCCCCCGCCCGCCTAATGCAGACAGGGCCCGTGCGCTAAGCATAAACAATGCGTTTAACAGATAACCCTAACCCTGAACATAACACCCAACCCTGTTCCTATTTCTCCCCTTAACACGTAAACCTAACTGTGCGCCTAACTTTAACCTCTTATCCTAACGTTAATGGATAACCCATTTCCTGAGAACAACCCCTATCCCATAATTCTAACCCTATCTCCTAGTCATCACTGTGACACCTAATCCCTAACCCTAATTCTAAACCGCTAACCCTAACCGTAACCCTACCTACAACCCTAACACTGACAGTAAACCTTACTTCTAACCCCAACGCTATGGCTAACAAAAACCCTAACCCTTGACCCTAACCCTTCTCCCTAACCCCGAAGCCTTACCCTAACCCTTAACCCTAATCCTAATCCTAACCATTAAACCTAACCCTAGCTCTTAAAGCTAACCCTAAACCTTACCCTCACGACTAGACCTAACCCTGACACTAACCTAACACCTAACCCTAACCAGAACCCCTAAAGCTAACCCTGAACCCTATCCCTAACCCTAGCAGTAAACTTTAACCCTAAACCTAAGCCCAACCCGTAACCCTAATCCTATCCTTTTACCCTAAAACTAACCCCTAAACCTAACCCCTATACCTCACCCTAACTCTAACCCCAATCCTAATTCTAAACATACCCCTTCATAAAACACTAACTCCTAACCGCTAACCCTAACACTACTCAAAAACCCTAATCACTAATCCCTAACCCTAACGCTTAACCTTTACCCTGACCGTTAACCTTCACCCTAAATCGTAACACTGACCCTAACCTTAACCTTTAACTCTAAGCCTAACCCTTAACCCTACAGGAAGGAAGACCCTTAATGCTAATGGGATCCCTTATCCCTAACCCTAACAGTACAGCTAAAAATAACCCTAACCTTGGATCCTTAAACCTAACCCCTAACACTGACTTTAACCCCAAACCCTAACCCTAATCCTAAGCATTAAACCTAACCCTATCTCTTAACCCTAACGCTAGCCCTTACCCTAACGCCTAGATCTAACCCTAAATCTAACCTACCGCCTAATCCTAACCTTAAGCACTAATGCTAACACTAACCCTGACCCTAAACCTACCCGTAACCCTTAACACTAACTCTATCCGTGAACCTTAACCCTGACCCTAACCATTACCTGCACCCAAGCATTTAACCCTGACCCTAACCCTAATCCTTAATGCTAACCTTAACACTAAACTCTAACCCTAAGCCCAACTCTTAACCCTAATCCTATCCTTTAACCCTAACCCTAATGCTAACCCCTTAACGTAACCCTCACCGTGACCAGTAAACCTAACCCTAACCTCTAACACAAACCATAGCACATAACTCTAACCCTAAAACTAATCCTAACCCTAACCCTAAACCCTAAATCTTAACCTTAACCCTAAGCGTTAACTCTCACGCTAACCTTTAATCCTTACCCTAATCCAAATCTTCAACCCTAAACCTAACACTTAACCCTAACCCTGTACCAAACCCTAACCCCTCATCTTAACCCTAACCGTAAATCTCAACCCTAAACCAAACTGTAACCGTTAAACCTAAGAGTAACCTTTAACCCTAACCCTAATCCCTAACCCTAAGCCCTCACCCTAACACTAAACTTCATCCTTAACCCTAACCAGAATCCTAACCCTAAATCTAATTCTCAGACTTCTTGCTTTCTTAGAGTTTAGAAAGCCTGCCATCCTCCCATGCCATGCGTGAAAGGAGGCTCTACCACTGTGTCCTGCATGAAACCCACGGGCCCATACCCAGAGTATGATAGAGTGGGTTCCCGGGTACAATCCCAGCCCCCTAAACTCCCCCCGCCCAACTAATGCAGACAGGGCCCGTGCGCTAAGCATAAACAATACCTTTAACAGATAACCCTAACCCTGAACATAACACCCAACCCTGTTCCTATTTCTCCCCTTAACACGTAAACCTCACCGTGCGCCTAACTTTAACCTCTTATCCTAACGTTAATGCATAACCCATTTCCTGAGAACAACCCCGAGAACAACCCCTATACCATAATTCTAACCCTATCTCCTAGTCATCACTGTGACACCTAATCGCTAACCCTAATTCTAAACCGCTAACCCTAACCGTAATCCTACCTACAACCCTAACACTGACAGTAACCCTTACTTCTAACCCCAACGCTATGCCTAACAAAAACCCTAACCCTTGACCCTAACCCTTCACCCTAACCCCTAAGCCTTACCCTAACCCTTAACCCTAATCCTAATCCTAACCATTAAACCTAACCCTAGCTCTTAAAGCTAACCCTAAACCTTACCCTCACGACTAGACCTAACCCTGACACTAACCTAACACCTAACCCTAACCAGAACCCCTAAAGCTAACCCTGAACCCTATCCCTAACCCTAGCAGTAAACTTTAACCCTAAACCTAAGCCCAACCCGTAACCCTAATCCTATCCTTTTACCCCAAAACTAACCCCTAAACCTAACCCCTATACGTCACCCTAACTCTAACCCCAATCCTAATTCTAACCATACCCCTTCATAAAACACTAACTCCGAACCGCTAACCCTAACAATAACCAAAAACCCTAATCACTAATCCCTAACCCTAACGCTTAACCTTTACCCTGACCGTTAACCCTCACCCTAAATCTTAACACTGACCCTAACCTTAAACTTTA
>NW_027182821.1:25000-35000 GCF_041146395.1 Eulemur rufifrons | reverse complement strand
CTAACTCCTAACACTAACCCTAATCCCTGACCCTGACCCTGACCCTAACCCTAACCACTAACTCCTAACCCTAAACCTAACCCCTAGCCCTAATCCCTGACCCTGACCCTAACCCTAACCCCTAACCCTAACCCCTAACCCGAACCCTGACCCTATCCCTAACCCTAACCCTACCCCTACCCCTACCCCTAACCCTAATCCCTAACAATACCCCTAACCCCTAACCCTACACCTAACCCTAACCCTAAACGTAACTCCTAACCCTAACCCCTAACCCTAACCCTAACCCCTAACCCTAACCCCTAACCCCTAACACTAACACCTAACCCTAACCCTAACCCCTTACCCTAACCCTAACCCTAACCCCGACCCCAACACCAACCCTAACCCTAAACCTAAACCCTAACCCTGACCCTGACCCTGACCCTGAGCCTAACCCCTAATCCTAACCCTAACCCCTAACCCTCCCCTACCCCTACACCTACCCTAAACCTAACCCTAACCCAACCCTAACCCTAACCCTAACCCGAACCCTAACCCTAACCCTAACCCCTAACACTAACCCTAACCCCGAAACTTAACCCTAACACCAACCCAAACCATAACCCTAACCCCCTAACCCTAACCCTAACCCTAACCCCTAACCCTAACCCTAACCCCTAACCCTTAACCCCTAACCCCTAACCCCTTACCCTGACCCTGACCCTAACTCTAACCCTGAACCCTAAACCTACCCGTAACCCTTAACACTAACCCTATCCGTGAACCTTAACCCTGACCCTAACCATTACCCGCACCCAAGCTTTTAACCCTGACCCTAACCCTAATCCTTAATGCTAACCCTAACACTAAACCCTAACCCTAAGCCCAACACTTATCCCTAATCCTATCCCTTAACCTTAACCTTAACCCTAATGCTACCCCCTAAACGTAACCCTAACCGTTACCAGTAAACCTAACCCTAACCTCTAACACAAACCATAGCACATAACTCTAATCCTAAAACTAACCCTAACCCTATCCCTAACACTAAACCCTAACTCTTAACCTTAACCCTAACCGTTAACTCTCACGGTAACCTTTAATCCTAACCCTAATCCTAATCTTCAACCCTAAACCTAACACTTAACCCTAACCCTGTACCAAACACTAACACCTCATCTAAACCCTAACCGTAAACCTCAACCCTAAACCAAAGTGTAACCGTTAAACCTAAGACTAACCTTTAACCCTAACCCTAAGCCCTAACCCTAAGCCCTCACCCTAACACTAAACTTCATCCTTAACCCTAACCATAATCCTAACCCTAAATCTAATTCTCAGACTTCTTGCTTTCTTAGAGTTTAGAAAGCCTGCAATCCTCCCATGCCATGCATGAAAGGAGGCTCTACCACTGTGTCCTGCATGAAACGCACGGGCCCATACCCAGGGTATGATAGAGTGGTTTCCCGGGTACAATCCCAGCCCGCTAAACTCCCCCCGCCCGCCTAATGCAGACAGGGCCCGTATGCTAAGCATAAACAATACCTTTAACAGATAACCCTAACCCTGAACATAACACCCAACCCTGTTCCTATTTCTCCCCTTAACACGTAAACCTCACCGTGCGCCTAACTTTAACCTCTTATCCTAACGTTAATGCATAACCCATTTCCTGAGAACAACCCCTATCCCATAATTCTAACCCTATCTCCTAGTCATCACTGTGACACCTAATCCCTAACCCTAATTCTAAACCGCTAACCCTAACCGTAACCCTACCTACAACCCTAACACTGACAGTAACCCTTACTTCTAACCCCAACGCTATGCCTAACAAAAACCCTAACCCTGCACCCTAACCCCTAAGCCTTACCCTAACCCTTAACCCTAATCCTAATCCTAACCATTAAACCTAACCCTAGCTCTTAAAGATAACCCTGAACCTTGCCCTCACGACTAGACCTAACCCTGACACTAACCTAACACCTAACCCTAAGCAGAACCCCTAAAGCTAAGCCTGAACCCTATCCCTAACCCTAGCAGTAAACTTTAACCCTAAACCTAAGCCCAACCCGTATCCCTAATCCTATCCTTTTACCCTAAAACTAACCCCTTAACCTAACCCCTATACCTCACCCTAACTCTAACCCCAATCCTAATTCTAACCATACCCCTTCATAAAACACTAACTCCTAACCGCTAACCCGAACACTAACCAAAAACCATAATCACTAATCCCTAACCCTAACGCTTAACCTTTACCCTAACTGTTAACCCTCACCCTAAATCTTAACACTGACCCTAACCTTAACCTTTAACTCTAAGCCTAACCCTTAACCCTACAGTAAGGAAGACCCTTAATGCTAATGGGATCCCTTATCCCTAACCCTAACACTACAGCTAAAAATAACCCTAACCTTTGATCCTGAAACCTAACCCCTAACACTTACTTTAACCCCAAACCCTAACCCTAATCCTAAGCATTAAACCTAACCCTATCTCTTAACCCTAACGCTAGCCCTTACCCTAACGCCTAGATCTAACCCTAAATCTAACCTACCGCCTAATCCTAACCTTAAGCCCTAATGCTATCTCTAACCCTGAACCCTAAACCTACCCGTAACCCTTAACACTAACCCTATCCGTCAACCTTAACCCTGACCCTAACCATTACCCGCAACCAAGCATTTAACCCTGACCCTACCCCTAATCCTTAATGATAACCCTAACACTAAACCCTAACCCTAAGCCCAGCACTTATCCCTAATCCTATCCCTTAACCCTAACCATAAGCCTAACCCTAATGCTACCCCCTAAACCTAACCCTAGCCGTGACCAGTAAACCTAACCCTAACCTCTAACACAAACCATAGCACATAACTCTAACCCTAAAACTAACCCTAACCCTAACCCTAAACCCTAACTCTTAACCTTAACCCTAAGTGTTAACTCTCACGCTAACCTTTAATCCTAACCCTAATCCTAATCTTCAACCCTAAACCTAACACATAACCCTAACCCTGTACGAAACCCTAACCCCTCATCTTAACCCTAACCGTAAACCTGAACCCTAAACCAAAGTGTAACCGTTAAACCTAAGGGTAACCTTTAACCCTAACCCTAATCCCTAACCCTAAGTCCTCACCCTAACACTAAACTTCATCCTTAACCCTAACCATAATCCTAACCCTAAATCTAATTCTCAGACTTCTTGCTTTCTTAGAGTTTAGAAAGCCTGCAATCCTCCCATGCCATGCGTGAAAGGAGGCTCTACCACTGCGTCCTGCATGAAACCCACGGGCCCATACCCAGAGTATGATAGAGTGGGTTCCCGGGTACAATCCCAGCCCCCTAAACTCCCCCCGCCCGCCCAATGCAGACAGGGCCCGTGCGCTAAGCATAAACAATACCTTTAACAGATAACCCTAACCCTGAACATAACACCCAACCCTGTTCCTATTTTTCCCCTTAACACGTAAACCTCACCGTGCGCCTAACTTTAACCTCTTATCCTAACGTTAATGCATAACCCATTTCCTGACAACAACCCCTATCCCATAATTCTAACCCTATCTCCTAGTCATCACTGTGACACCTAATCCCTAACCCTAATTCTAAAACGCTAACCCTAACCGTAACCCTACCTACAACCCTAACACTGACAGTAACCCTTACTTCTAAACCCAACGCTATGCCTAACAAAAACCCTAACCCTTGACCCTAACCCTTCACCCTAACCCCTAAGCCTTACCCTAACCCTTAACCCTAATCCTAATCCTAACCATTAAACCTAACCCTAGCTCTTAAAGCTAACCCTAAACCTTACCCTCACGACTAGACCTAACCCTGACACTAACCTAACACCTGACCCTAACCAGACCCCTAAAGCTAACCCTGAACCCCATCCCTAACCCTAGCAGTAAACTTTAACCCTAAACCTAAGCCCAACCCGTAACCCTAATCCTATCCTTTTACCCTAAAACTAACCCCTATACCTCACCCTAACTCTAACCCCAATCCTAATTCTAACCATACCCCTTCATAAAACACTAACTCCTAACCATTAAACCTAACCCTAGCTCTTAAAGCTAACCCTAAACCTTACCCTCACGACTAGACCTAACCCTGACACTAACCTAACACCTGACCCTAACCAGACCCCTAAAGCTAACCCTGAACCCCATCCCTAACCCTAGCAGTAAACTTTAACCCTAAACCTAAGCCCAACCCGTAACCCTAATCCTATCCTTTTACCCTAAAACTAACCCCTATACCTCACCCTAACTCTAACCCCAATCCTAATTCTAACCATACCCCTTCATAAAACACTAACTCCTAACCGCTAACCCTAACACTAACCAAAAACCCTAATCACTAATCCCTAACCCTAACGCTTAACCTTTACCCTAACCGTTAACCCTCACCCTAAATCTTAACCCTGACCCTAACCTTAACCTTTAACTCTAAGCCTAACCCTTAACCCTACAGTAAGGAAGACCCTTAATGCTAATGGGATCCCTTATCCCTAACCCTAACACTACAGCTAAAAATAACCCTAACCTTTGATCCTTAAACCTAACCCCTAACACTTACTTTAACCCCAAACCCTAACCCTAATCCTAAGCATTAAACCTAACCCTATCTCTTAACCCTAACGCTAGCCCTTACCCTAACGCCTAGATCTAACCCTAAATCTAACCTACCGCCTAATCCTAACCTTAAGCCCTAATGCTAACACTAACCCTGAACCCTAAACCTACCCGTAACCCTTAACACTAACCCTATCCGTCAACCTTAACCCTGACCCTAACCATTACCCGCACCAAAAAATTTAACCCTGACCCTACCCCTAATCCTTAATGATAACCCTAACAGTAAACCCTAACCCTAAGCCCAACACTTATCCCTAATCCTATCCCTTAACCCTAACCCTAATGCTAACCCCTAAACGTAACCCTAACCGTGACCAGTAAACCTAACCCTAACCTCTAACACAAACCATAGCACTAAACTAACTGAAACTAACCCTATCCCTAACCCTAACCCTAAACCCTAACTCTTAACCTTAACCCTAAGCGTTAACTCTCACGCTAACCTTTAAATCTAACCCTAATCCTAATCTTCAACACTAAACCTAACACTTAACCCTAACCCTGTACCATAACCTAACCCCTCATCTTAACCCTAATCGTAAACCTCAACCCTAAACCAAAATGTAACCGTTAAACCTAAGAGTAACCTTTAACCCTAACCCTAATACCTAAGCCTAAGCCCTCACCCTAACACTAAACTTCATCCTTAACCCTAACCATAATCCAACCCTAAATCTCATTCTCACACTTCTTGCTTTCTTAGAGTTTAGAAAGCCTGCCATCCTCCCATGCCATGGGTAAAAGGAGGCTCTACCACTGTGTCCTGCATGAAACCCACGGGCCCATACCCAGAGTATGATAGAGTGGGTTCCCGGGTACAATCCCAGCCCCCTAAACACCCCCCGCCCGCCTAATGCAGACAAGGCCCGTGCGCTAAGCATAAACAATACCTTTAACAGATAACCCTAACCCTGAACATAACACCCAACCCTGTTCCTCTTTCTCCCCTTAACACGTAAACCTCACCATGCGCCTAACTTTAACCTCTTATCCTAACGTTAATGCATAACCCATTTCCTGAGAAAAACCCCTATCCCATAATAATAACCCTATCTCCTAGTCATCACTGTGACACCTAATCCCTAACCCTAATTCTAAACCGCTAACCCTAACCGTAACCCTACCTACAACCCTGACACTGACAGTAACCCTTACTTCTAACCCCAACGCTATGCCTAACAAAAACCTTAAACCTTCACCCTAACCCCTAAGCCTTACCCTAACCCTTAACCCTAATCCTAATACTAACCATTAATCCTAACCCTAGCTCTTAAAGCTAACCCTAAACCTTACCCTCTCGACTAGACCTAACGCTGACACTAACCTAACACCTAACCCTAACCAGAACCCCTAAAGCTAACCCTGAACCCTATCCCTAACCCTAGCAGTAAACTTTAACCCTAAACCTAAGCCCAACCCGTAACCCTAATCCTATCCTTTTACCCTAAAACTAACCCCTAAACCTAACCCCTATACCTCACCCTAACTCTAACCCCAATCCTAATTCTAACCATACCCCTTCATAAAACACTAACTCCTAACCGCTAACCCTAACACTAACCAAAAACCCTAATCACTAATCCCTAACCCTAACGCTTAACCTTTACCCTAACCGTTAACCCTCACCTTAAATCTTAACACTGACCCTAACCTGAACCTTTAACTCTAAGCCTAACCCTTAACCCTACAGTAAGGAAGACCCTTAATGCTAATGGGATCCCTTATCCCTAACCCTAACACTACAGCTAAAAATAACCCTAACCTTGGATCCTTAAACCTGACCCCTAACACTTACTTTAACCCCAAACCCTAACCCTAATCCTAAGCATTAAACCTAATCCTATCTCTTAACCCTAACGCTAGCCCTTACCCTGACGCCTAGATCTAACCGTAAACATAACCTACCGCCTAATCCTAACCTTAAGCCCTAATGCTAACTCTAACCCTGAACCCTAAACCTACCCGTAACCCTTAACACTAACTCTATCCGTGAACCTTAACCCTGACCCTAACCATTACCCGCACCCAAGCATTTAACCCTGACCCTACCCCTAAACCTTAATGATAACACTAACACTAAACCCTAACCCTAAGCCCAACACTTAACCCTAATCCTATCCCTTAACCCTAACCATAACGCAAACCCCTAAACGTAACCCTAACCGTGACCAGTAAACCTAACCTTAACCTCTAACACAAACCATAGCACATAACTCTAACCCTAAAACTAAACCTAACCCCAACCCTAACCCTAAACCCTAACTCTTAACCTTAACCCTAAGCGTTAACTCTCACGCTAACCTTTAATCCTAACCCTAATCCTAATCTTCAACCCTAAACCTAACACTTAACCCTAACCCTGTACCAAACCCTAACCCCTCATCTTAACCCTAACCGTAAACCTCAACCCTAAACCAAAGTGTAGCCGTTAAACCTAAGAGTAGCCTTTAACCCTAACCCTAATCCCTAACCCTAAGCCCTCACCCTAACACTAAACTTCATCCTTAACCCTAACCAGAATCCTACCCCTAAATCTAATTCTCAGACTTCTTGCTTTCTTAGAGTTTAGAAAGCCTGCCATCCTCCCATGCCATGCGTGAAAGGAGGCTCTACCACTGTGTCCTGCATGAAACCCACGGGCCCATACCCAGAGTATGATAGAGTGGGTTCCCGGGTACAATCCCAGCCCCCTAAACTCCCCCCGCCCGCCTAATGCAGACAGGGCCCGTGCGCTAACCATAAACAATACCTTTAACAGATAACCCTAACCCTGAACATAACACCCAACCCTGTTCCTATTTCTCCCCTTAACACGTAAACCTCACCGTGCGCCTAACTTTAACCTCTTATCCTAACGTTAATGCATAACCCATTTCCTGAGAACAACCCCACCCCATAATTCTAACCCTATCTCCTAGTCATCACTGTGACACCTAATCCCTAACCCTAATTCTAAACCGCTAACCCTAACCGTAACCCTACCTACAACCCTAACACTGACAGTAACCCTTACTTCTAACCCCAACGCTATGCCTAACAAAAACCCTAACCTTTGACCCTAACCCTTCACCCTAACCCCTAAGCCTTACCCTAACCCTTAACCCTAATCCTAATACTAACCATTAAACCTAACCCTAGCTCTTAAAGCTAACCCTAAACCTTACCCTCTCGACTAGACCTAACGCTGACACTAACCTAACACCTAACCCTAACCAGAACCCCTAAAGCTAACCCTGAACCCTATCCCTAACCCTAGCAGTAAACTTTAACCCTAAACCTAAGCCCAACCCGTAACCCTAATCCTATCCTTTTACCCTAAAACTAACCCCTAAACCTAACCCCTATACCTCACCCTAACTCTAACCCCAATCCTAATTCTAACCATACCCCTTCATAAAACACTAACTCCTAACCGCTAACCCGAACACTAACCAAAAACCCTAATCACTAATCCCTAACCCTAACGCTTAACCTTTACCCTAACCGTTAACCCTCACCTTAAATCTTAACACTGACCCTAACCTGAACCTTTAACTCTAAGCCTAACCCTTAACCCTACAGTAAGGAAGACCCTTAATGCTAATGGGATCCCTTATCCCTAACCCTAACACTACAGCTAAAAATAACCCTAACCTTGGATCCTTAAACCTGACCCCTAACACTTACTTTAACCCCAAACCCTAACCCTAATCCTAAGCATTAAACCTAATCCTATCTCTTAACCCTAACGCTAGCCCTTACCCTGACGCCTAGATCTAACCGTAAACATAACCTACCGCCTAATCCTAACCTTAAGCCCTAATGCTAACTCTAACCCTGAACCCTAAACCTACCCGTAACCCTTAACACTAACTCTATCCGTGAACCTTAACCCTGACCCTAACCATTACCCGCACCCAAGCATTTAACCCTGACCCTACCCCTAATCCTTAATGATAACACTAACACTAAACCCTAACCCTAAGCCCAACACTTAACCCTAATCCTATCCCTTAACCCTAACCGTAACGCAAACCCCTAAACGTAACCCTAACCGTGACTAGTAAACCTAACCTTAACCTCTAACACAAACCATAGCACATAACTCTAACCCTAAAATTAAACCTAACCCCAACCCTAACCCTAAACCCTAACTCTTAACCTTAACCCTAAGCGTTAACTCTCACGCTAACCTTTAATCCTAACCCTAATCCTAATCTTCAACCCTAAACCTAACACTTAACCCTAACCCTGTACCAAACCCTAACCCCTCATCTTAACCCTAACCGTAAACCTCAACCCTAAACCAAAGTGTAGCCGTTAAACCTAAGAGTAGCCTTTAACCCTAACCCTAATCCCTAACCCTAAGCCCTCACCCTAACACTAAACTTCATCCTTAACCCTAACCAGAATCCTAACCCTAAATCTAATTCTCAGACTTCTTGCTTTCTTAGAGTTTAGAAAGCCTGCCATCCTCCCATGCCATGCGTGAAAGGAGGCTCTACCACTGTGTCCTGCATGAAACCCACGGGCCCATACCCAGAGTATGATAGAGTGGGTTCCCGGGTACAAGCCCAGCCCCCTAAACTCCCCCCGCCCGCCTAATGCAGACAGGGCCCGTGCGCTAACCATAAACAATACCTTTAACAGATAACCCTAACCCTGAACATAACACCCAACCCTGTTCCTATTTCTCCCCTTAACACGTAAACCTCACCGTGCGCCTAACTTTAACCTCTTATCCTAACGTTAATGCATAACCCATTTCCTGAGAACAACCCCACCCCATAATTCTAACCCTATCTCCTAGTCATCACTGTGACACCTAATCCCTAACCCTAATTCTAAACCGCTAATCCTAACCGTAACCCTACCTACAACCCTAACACTGACAGTAACCCTTACTTCTAACCCCAACGCTATGCCTAACAAAAACCCTAACCTTTGACCCTAACCCTTCACCCTAACCCCTAAGCCTTACCCTAACCCTTAACCCTAATCCTAATCCTAACCATTAAACCTAACCCTAGCTCTTAAAGCTAACCCTAAACCTTACCCTCTCGAGTAGACCTAACACTGTCACTAACCTAACACCTAACCCTAACCAGAACCCCTAAAGCTAACCCTGAACCCTATCCCTAACCCTAGCAGTAAACTTTAACCCTAAACCTAAGCCCAACCCGTAACCCTAATCCTATCATTTTACCCTAAAACTAACCCCTAAACCTAACCCCTATACCTCACCCTAACTCTAACCCCAATCCTAATTCTAACCATACCCCTTCATAAAACACTAACTCCTAACCGCTAACCCTAACACTAACCAAAAACCCTAATCACTAATCCCTAACCCTAACGCTTAACCTTTACCCTAACCGTTAACCCTC
>NW_027182820.1:2362500-2479000 GCF_041146395.1 Eulemur rufifrons | reverse complement strand
CCCGTTCCTTTAATAATCCTTTACTTCATCAGCTGGAAATCCACCATGGTTCTCTATACTCCTCTTTGCGTGGGAACAGGTAACTGGCTTGTTCCAAGAAGTATGCCGCAGAGCTTTTCAAATAACCATTACGTTCAAAATTATTTGCAGGTGTTCAGCGTTTCACCATAATTGTGATAACGTTTGTTTGTGCCTCCTGAAACCCAAGAAGGCTGCGACGGACATAACTATGCTGAGGCGTAGCTGACTTGGTTTTGCCTATTTTTGTTAGTGGAGTCTGACAAGAATCCATTCTTGTAAGTATCATCTCACCATCATTTTTCCATTGTTTAAAAATGCAGGAAAATTTTGCAAGTTAGCATTATAATTAGTAGCTGGATTCTACGGTGTTTTTTTTTTTTTTTTTTTCCTGTGGGGGTCGGTGTGGATGTGTTGGTCCGGCCCTTTGTCAGTTCGCTGGTTTGTTTTTATTATCCCCAGAGAGGAGAAGTGGGTATTAGTATGGCAGGTGTAAACTGCGGATCTGTTTCAGAGAATTAAACAGGATCCGCATGGTAATCCCGTTCCTTTAAGAATCATTTGCTTCATGAGCTGGGAATCCACCATGGTTCTATATACTTGTCTACGCGTGGGCACAGGAAACTGGCTAGTTCCAAGAAGTATGCCTCAGAGCTTTTCAATGAACCAGTATGTTGACAATCCTTTGCAGGTTTTCAGCGTTTCACCATAATTGTGATAACGTGTGTATGTGCCTACTGAAACCAAATATGGCTGCGACGGACATAACTATGCTGAGGCATAGCTGACTTGGTGTTGCCTATTTTTGTCAGTGGAGACTGACAAGAAGCCATTCTTCTAAGTACAATCCCACCATCATTTCTCCGTTGTTTAAAAATGCAGGGAAATTTTGCAAATTGGCATTATAATTAGTAGCTGGAGGGTACTTTTTTGTTTTGTGGGGTCGGTCAGGATGGGTGTTCAGGCCCTCTGTCAGATCGCTGGTTTGTTTTTATTATCCCCAGAGAAGAGTAGTGGGCATGTGTTTGGCAGGTGAAAAGTGCGGATTCTGTTTCAGAGCATTAAACAGGATCCGCATGGTCATCTCATTCCTTTAAGAATCCTTTGCTCCATCAGCTAGGATTCCACCATGTTTCTATATACTCCTCTATGCGTGGGCACAGGTACTTGGCTTGTTCCAAGAATTATGCTGGAGAGTTTTCAAATTAACCAGTACGTTGAAAATTATTTGCAGGTTTTCAGCGTTTCACCATAATTTTGATAACGTTTGTATATCCCTCCTGAAAGCCAAGAAGGCTGCGACGGACATAACTATGCTGAGGAGTAGCTGACTTGGTGTTGCCTATTTTTGTTAGTGGAGACTGACAAGAAGCCATTCTTCTAAGTATCATCTACCACCATTTTTCCATTGTTTAGAAATGCAGGGAAATTTTGCAAGTTAGCATTATAATTAGTAGCTGGAGGGTACGGTTTTTTTTTTGTGTGTGGTCGATGTGGATGGTGGGGGTCAGGCCCTCTGTCAGTTCGCTGGTTAGTTTTTATTATCCCCAGAGAGGAGAATTTGGCATGTGTTTGGCAGGTGAAAAGGGCGGACTGTTTCAGAGAATTAACGATGATCCCCATGGTCATCCCATTCCTTTAATAATCCTTTACTTCATCAGCTGGAAATCCACCATGATTCTCTATACTACTCTTTGCGTGGGAAGAGGTAACTGGCTTGTTCCAAGAAGTATGCCGCAGAGTTTTCAATTAATCACTACGTTGAAAATTATTTGCAGGTGTTCAGCGTTTCACCATAATTGTGATAACGTTTGTTTGTGCCTCCTGAAACCCAAGAATGCTGCGATGGACATAACTATGCTGAGGCGTAGCTGACTTGGTTTTGCCTATTTTTGTTAGTGGAGTCTGACAAGAATAAATTCTTGTAAGTATCATCTCACCATCATTTTTCCATTGTTTAAAAATGCAGGGAAATTTTGCAATTTAGCATTATAATTAGTAGCTGGAGGGTACGGTTTATTTTTTGTGTGTGTGGTCGATGTGGATCGGGGGGGTGAGGCCCTCTGTCAGTTCTCTGGTTAGTTTTTATTATCCCCAGAGAGGAGAAGTGGGCATGTGTTTGGCAGGTGAAAAGGGCGGATTCTGTTTCAGAGAATTAACGATGATTCCCATGGTCATCCTGTTCCTTTAATAATCCTTTGCTTCATCAGCTTGAAATCCACCATGGTTCTATATACTCCTCTTTGCGTGGGAACAGGTAACTGGCTTGTTCCAAGAAGTATGCCGCAGAGCTTTTCAATTAACCACTACGTTGAAAATTATTTGCAGGTGTTCAGCGTTTCACCATAATTGTGAGAACCTTTGTTTGTGCCTCCTGAAACCCAAGAAGGCTGCTACGGACATAACTATGCTGAGGAGTAGCTGACTTGGTGTTGCCTATTTTTTTTAGTGGAGACTGACAAGAAGACATTCTTCTAAGTATCATCCCACCACCATTTTTCCATTGTTTTAAAATGCAGGGAAATTTTGCAAGTTAGCATTATAATTAGTAGCTGGAGGGTACGGTTTTTTTTTTTGTGTGGTCGATGTGGATGGTGGGGGTCAGGCCCTCTGTCAGTTCGCTGGTTAGTTTTTATTATCCCCAGAGACGAGAAGTAGGCATGTGTTTAGCAGGTGAAAAGGGCGGATTCTCTTTCAGAGAATTAACGATGATCCCCATGGTCATCCCGTTCCTTTAATAATCCTTTACTTCATCAGCTGGAAATCCACCATGGTTCTCTATACTCCTCTTTGCGTGGGAACAGGTAACTGGCTTGTTCCAAGAAGTATGCCGCAGAGCTTTTCAAATAACCATTACGTTCAAAATTATTTGCAGGTGTTCAGCGTTTCACCATAATTGTGATAACGTTTGTTTGTGCCTCCTGAAACCCAAGAAGGCTGCGACGGACATAACTATGCTGAGGCGTAGCTGACTTGGTTTTGCCTATTTTTGTTAGTGGAGTCTGACAAGAATCCATTCTTGTAAGTATCATCTCACCATCATTTTTCCATTGTTTAAAAATGCAGGAAAATTTTGCAAGTTAGCATTATAATTAGTAGCTGGATTCTACGGTGTTTTTTTTTTTTTTTTTTTTCCTGTGGGGGTCGGTGTGGATGTGTTGGTCCGGCCCTTTGTCAGTTCGCTGGTTTGTTTTTATTATCCCCAGAGAGGAGAAGTGGGTATTAGTATGGCAGGTGTAAACTGCGGATCTGTTTCAGAGAATTAAACAGGATCCGCATGGTAATCCCGTTCCTTTAAGAATCATTTGCTTCATGAGCTGGGAATCCACCATGGTTCTATATACTTGTCTACGCGTGGGCACAGGAAACTGGCTAGTTCCAAGAAGTATGCCTCAGAGCTTTTCAATGAACCAGTATGTTGACAATCCTTTGCAGGTTTTCAGCGTTTCACCATAATTGTGATAACGTGTGTATGTGCCTACTGAAACCAAATATGGCTGCGACGGACATAACTATGCTGAGGCATAGCTGACTTGGTGTTGCCTATTTTTGTCAGTGGAGACTGACAAGAAGCCATTCTTCTAAGTACAATCCCACCATCATTTCTCCGTTGTTTAAAAATGCAGGGAAATTTTGCAAATTGGCATTATAATTAGTAGCTGGAGGGTACTTTTTTGTTTTGTGGGGTCGGTCAGGATGGGTGTTCAGGCCCTCTGTCAGATCGCTGGTTTGTTTTTATTATCCCCAGAGAAGAGTAGTGGGCATGTGTTTGGCAGGTGAAAAGTGCGGATTCTGTTTCAGAGCATTAAACAGGATCCGCATGGTCATCTCATTCCTTTAAGAATCCTTTGCTCCATCAGCTAGGATTCCACCATGTTTCTATATACTCCTCTATGCGTGGGCACAGGTACTTGGCTTGTTCCAAGAATTATGCTGGAGAGTTTTCAAATTAACCAGTACGTTGAAAATTATTTGCAGGTTTTCAGCGTTTCACCATAATTTTGATAACGTTTGTATATCCCTCCTGAAAGCCAAGAAGGCTGCGACGGACATAACTATGCTGAGGAGTAGCTGACTTGGTGTTGCCTATTTTTGTTAGTGGAGACTGACAAGAAGCCATTCTTCTAAGTATCATCTACCACCATTTTTCCATTGTTTAGAAATGCAGGGAAATTTTGCAAGTTAGCATTATAATTAGTAGCTGGAGGGTACGGTTTTTTTTTTGTGTGTGGTCGATGTGGATGGTGGGGGTCAGGCCCTCTGTCAGTTCGCTGGTTAGTTTTTATTATCCCCAGAGAGGAGAATTGGGCATGTGTTTGGCAGGTGAAAAGGGCGGACTGTTTCAGAGAATTAACGATGATCCCCATGGTCATCCCATTCCTTTAATAATCCTTTACTTCATCAGCTGGAAATCCACCATGATTCTCTATACTACTCTTTGCGTGGGAAGAGGTAACTGGCTTGTTCCAAGAAGTATGCCGCAGAGTTTTCAATTAATCACTACGTTGAAAATTATTTGCAGGTGTTCAGCGTTTCACCATAATTGTGATAACGTTTGTTTGTGCCTCCTGAAACCCAAGAATGCTGCGATGGACATAACTATGCTGAGGCGTAGCTGACTTGGTTTTGCCTATTTTTGTTAGTGGAGTCTGACAAGAATAAATTCTTGTAAGTATCATCTCACCATCATTTTTCCATTGTTTAAAAATGCAGGGAAATTTTGCAATTTAGCATTATAATTAGTAGCTGGAGGGTACGGTTTATTTTTTGTGTGTGTGGTCGATGTGGATCGGGGGGGTGAGGCCCTCTGTCAGTTCGCTGGTTAGTTTTTATTATCCCCAGAGAGGAGAAGTGGGCATGTGTTTGGCAGGTGAAAAGGGCGGATTCTGTTTCAGAGAATTAACGATGATCCCCATGGTCATCCAGTTCCTTAATAATCCTTTACTTCATCAGCTGGAAATCCACCATGGTTCTACATACTCCTCTTTGCGTGGGAACAGTCACTGGCTTGTTCCAAGAAGTATGCCGCAGAGCTTTTCAATTAACCACTACGTTTAAAATTATTTGAAGGTGTTCAGCGTTTCACCATAATTGTGATAACGTGTGTTTGTGCCTCCTGAAACCCAAGAGGGCTGCGACGGACATAACTATGCTGAGGAGTAGCTGACTTGGTGTTGCCTATTTTTGTTAGTGGAGACTGACAAGAATCCATTCTTGTAAGTATCATCTCACCATCATTTTTGCATTGTTTAAAAATGCAGGAAAATTTTGCAAGTTAGCATTATAATTAGTAGCTGGAGGCTACGGTGTTTTTTTTTTTTTTTCCTGTGGGGTCGGTGTGGATGTGTTGGTCAGGCCCTCTGTCAGTTCCCCGGTTTGTTTTTGTTATCTCCAGAGAGGAGAAGTGGGTATTAGTATGGCAGGTCAAAACTGCGGATCTGTTTCAGAGAATTAAACAGGATCCGCATGGTAATCCCGTTCCTTTATGAATCCTTTGCTTCATGAGCTGGGAATCTACCATGGTTCTATATACTTGTCTATCCGTGGGCACAGGAAACTGGCTAGTTCCAAGAAGTATGCCTCAGAGCTTTTCAATTAACCAGTATGTTGACAATCCTTTGCAGGTTTTCAGCGTTTCACCATAATTGTGATAACGTGTGTATGTGCCTACTGAAACCAAATATGGCTGCTACGGACATAACTATGCTGAGGCGTAGCTGACTTGGTGTTGCCTATTTTTGTCAGTGGAGACTGACAAGAAGCCATTCTTCTAAGTATCATCCCACCATCATTTCTCCATTGTTTAAAAATGCAGGGAAATTTTGCAAAGTGGCATTATAATTAGTAGCTGGAGGGTACTTTTTTGTTTTGTGGGGTTGGTCAGGATGGGTGTTCAGGCCCTCTGTCAGATCGCTGGTTTGTTTTTATTATCCCCAGATAAGAGTAGTGGGCATGTGTTTGGCAGGTGAAAAGTGCGGATTCTGTTTCAGAGACTTAAACAGGATACGCATGGTCATCTGATTCCTTTAAGAATCCTTTGCTTCATCAGCTGGGATTCCACCATGTTTCTATATACTCCTCTTTGCGTGGGAACAGGTAACTGGCTTGTTCCAAGAAGTATGTCGCAGAGCTTTTCAATTAACCACTACGTTGAAAATTATTTGCAGGTGTTCAGCGTTTCACCATAATTGTGATAACGTGTGTTTGTGCCTCTTGAAACCCAAGAAGGCTGCGACAGACATAACTATGCTGAGGAGTAGCTGACTTGGTGTTGCCTATTTTTGTTAGTGGAGACAGACAAGAAGCCATTCTTCTAAGTATGATCCAACCACCATTTTTCCATTGTTTTAAAATGCAGGGAAATTTTGCAAGTTACCATTATATTTAGTAGCTGGAGGGTACGGTTTTTTTTTGTGTGTGTGATCGATGTGGATGGGGGGGTCAGGCCGTCTGTCAGTTCACTGGTTAGTTTTTATTATCCCCAGAGAGGAGAAGTGGGCATGTGTTTGGCAGGTGAAAAACGCGGATTCTGTTTCAGAGAATTAACGATGATCCCCATGGTCATCCCGTTCCTTTAATAATCCTTTACTTCATCAGCTAGAAATCCACCATGGTTCTATAAACTCCTCTTTGCGTGGGAACAGGTAACTGGCTTGTTGCAAGAAGTATGCCGCAGAGCTTTTCAATTAACCACTACGTTGAAAATTATTTGCAGGTGTTCAGCGTTTCACCATAATTGTGATAACGTGTGTTTGTGCCCCCTGAAACCCAAGAAGGCTGCGACGGACATAACTATGCTGAGGAGTAGCTGACTTGGTGTTGCCTATTTTTGTTAGTGGAGACTGACAAGAAGCCATTCTTCTAAGTATCATCCCACCATCATTTTTCCATTGTTTTAAAATGCAGGGAAATTTTGCAAGTTAGCATTATAATTAGTAGCTGGAGGGTACGGTTTTTTTTTTTTGTGTGGTCGATGTGGATGGGGGGGTCAGGCCCTCTGTCAGTTCGCTGGTTAGTTTTTATTATCCCCAGAGAGGAGAAGTGGGCATGTGTTTGGCAGGTGAAAAGGGCCGATTCTGTTTCAGAGAATTAACGATGATCCCCATGGTCACCCGTTCCTTTAATAATCCTTTACTTCATCAGCTAGAAATCCACCATGGTTCTATAAACTCCTCTTTGCGTGGGAACAGGTAACTGGCTTGTTGCAAGAAGTATGCCGCAGAGCTTTTCAATTAACCAGTACGTTGAAAATTATTTGCAGGTGTTCAGCGTTTCACCATAATTGTGACAACTTTTGTTTGTGCCTCCTGAAACCCAAGAAGGCTGCGACGGACATAACTATGCTGAGGCATAGCTGACTTGGTTTTGCCTATTTTTGTTAGTGGAGATTGACAAGAATCCATTCTTGTAAGTATCATCTCACCATCATTTTTCCATTGTTTAAAAAGGCAGGAAAATTTTGCAAGTTAGCATTATAATTAGTAGCTGGAGGCTACGGTGTTTTTTTTTTTTTTTTTTTCCTGTGGGATCGGTGTGGATGTGTTGGTCAGGCCCTCTGTCAGTTCCCCGGTTGGTTTTTATTATCCCCAGAGAGGAGAAGTGGGTATTAGTATGGCAGGTGAAAACTGCCGATCTGTTTCAGAGAATTAAACAGGATCCGCATGGTAATCCCGTTCCTTTAAGAATCCTTGGCTTCATGAACTGGGAATCCACCATGGTTCTATATACTTGTCTATGCGTGGGCACAGGAAACTGGCTTGTTCCAAGAAGTATGCCTCAGAGCTTTTCAATGAACCAGTATGTTGACAATCCTTTGCAGGTTTTCAGCGTTTCACCATAATTGTGATAACGTGTGTATGTGCCTACTGAAACCAAATATGGCTGCTACGGACATAACTATGCTGAGGCGTAGCTGACTTGGTGTTGCCTATTTTTGTCAGTGGAGACTGACAAGAAGCCATTCTTCTAAGTACAATCCCACCATCATTTCTCCGTTGTTTAAAAATGCAGGGAAATTTTGCAAATTGGCATTATAATTAGTAGCTGGAGGGTACTTTTTTGTTTTGTGGGGTCGGTCAGGATGGGTGTTCAGGCCCTCTGTCAGATCGCTGGTTTGTTTTTATTATCCCCAGAGAAGAGTAGTGGGCATGTGTTTGGCAGGTGAAAAGTGCGGATTCTGTTTCAGAGCATTAAACAGGATCCGCATGGTCATCTCATTCCTTTAAGAATCCTTTGCTTCATCAGCTAGGATTCCACCATGTTTCTATATACTCCTCTATGCGTGGGCACAGGTACTTGGCTTGTTCCAAGAATTATGCTGGAGAGTTTTCAAATTAACCAGTACGTTGAAAATTATTTGCAGGTTTTCAGCGTTTCACCATAATTTTGATAACGTTTGTATATCCCTCCTGAAAGCCAAGAAGGCTGCGACGGACATAACTATGCTGAGGAGTAGCTGACTTGGTGTTGCCTATTTTTGTTAGTGGAGACTGACAAGAAGCCATTCTTCTAAGTATCATCCCACCACCATTTTTTCATTGTTTTAAAATGCAGGGAAATTTTGCAAGTTAGCATTATAATTAGTAGCTGGAGGGTACGGTTTTTTTTTTGTGTGTGGTCGATGTGGATGGTGGGGGTCAGGCCCTCTGTCAGTTCGCTGGTTAGTTTTTATTATCCCCAGAGAGGAGAAGTGGGCATGTGTTTGGCAGGTGAAAAGGGCGGACTGTTTCAGAGAATTAACGATGATCCCCATGGTCATCCCATTCCTTTAATAATCCTTTACTTCATCAGCTGGAAATCCACCATGATTCTCTATACTACTCTTTGCGTGGGAACAGGTAACTGGCTTGTTCCAAGAAGTATGCCGCAGAGTTTTCAATTAATCACTACGTTGAAAATTATTTGCAGGTGTTCAGCGTTTCACCATAATTGTGATAACGTTTGTTTGTGCCTCCTGAAACCCAAGAATGCTGCGATGGACATAGCTATGCTGAGGAGTAGCTGACTTGGTGTTGCCCATTTTTGTTAGTGGAGACTGACAAGAAGCCATTCTTCTAAGTATCATCCCACCACCATTTTTCCATTGTTTTAAAATGCAGGGAAATTTTGCAAGTTAGCATTATAATTAGTAGCTGGAGGGTACGGTTTTTTTTTTGTGTGTGTGGTCGATGTGGATGGGGGGGTCAGGCCCTCTGTCAGTTCTCTGGTTAGTTTTTATTATCCCCAGAGAGGAGAAGTGGGCATGTGTTTGGCAGGTGAAAAGGGCGGATTCTGTTTCAGAGAATTAACGATGATTCCCATGGTCATCCTGTTCCTTTAATAATCCTTTGCTTCATCAGCTTGAAATCCACCATGGTTCTATATACTCCTCTTTGCGTGGGAACAGGTAACTGGCTTGTTCCAAGAAGTATGCCGCAGAGCTTTTCAATTAACCACTACGTTGAAAATTATTTGCAGGTGTTCAGCGTTTCACCATAATTGTGAGAACCTTTGTTTGTGCCTCCTGAAACCCAAGAAGGCTGCTACGGACATAACTATGCTGAGGAGTAGCTGACTTGGTGTTGCCTATTTTTTTTAGTGGAGACTGACAAGAAGACATTCTTCTAAGTATCATCCCACCACCATTTTTCCATTGTTTTAAAATGCAGGGAAATTTTGCAAGTTAGCATTATAATTAGTAGCTGGAGGGTACGGTTTTTTTTTTTGTGTGGTCGATGTGGATGGTGGGGGTCAGGCCCTCTGTCAGTTCGCTGGTTAGTTTTTATTATCCCCAGAGACGAGAAGTAGGCATGTGTTTAGCAGGTGAAAAGGGCGGATTCTCTTTCAGAGAATTAACAATGATCCCCATGGTCATCCCGTTCCTTTAATAATCCTTTACTTCATCAGCTGGAAATCCACCATGGTTCTGTATACTCCTCTTTGCGTGGGAACAGGTAACTGGCTTGTTCCAAGAAGTATGCCGCAGAGCTTTTCAAATAACCATTACGTTCAAAATTATTTGCAGGTGTTCAGCGTTTCACCATAATTGTGATAACGTTTGTTTGTGCCTCCTGAAACCCAAGAAGGCTGCGACGGACATAACTATGCTGAGGCGTAGCTAACTTGGTTTTGCTATTTTTGTTAGTGGAGTCTGACAAGAATCCATTCTTGTAAGTATCATCTCACCATCATTTTTCCATTGTTTAAAAATGCAGGAAAATTTTGCAAGTTAGCATTATAATTAGTAGCTGGATTCTACGGTGTTTTTTTTTTTTTTTTTTTCCTGTGGGGGTCGGTGTGGATGTGTTGGTCCGGCCCTTTGTCAGTTCGCTGGTTTGTTTTTATTATCCCCAGAGAGGAGAAGTGGGTATTAGTATGGCAGGTGTAAACTGCGGATCTGTTTCAGAGAATTAAACAGGATCCGCATGGTAATCCCGTTCCTTTAAGAATCATTTGCTTCATGAGCTGGGAATCCACCATGGTTCTATATACTTGTCTACGCGTGGGCACAGGAAACTGGCTAGTTCCAAGAAGTATGCCTCAGAGCTTTTCAATGAACCAGTATGTTGACAATCCTTTGCAGGTTTTCAGCGTTTCACCATAATTGTGATAACGTGTGTATGTGCCTACTGAAACCAAATATGGCTGCGACGGACATAACTATGCTGAGGCATAGCTGACTTGGTGTTGCCTATTTTTGTCAGTGGAGACTGACAAGAAGCCATTCTTCTAAGTACAATCCCACCATCATTTCTCCGTTGTTTAAAAATGCAGGGAAATTTTGCAAATTGGCATTATAATTAGTAGCTGGAGGGTACTTTTTTGTTTTGTGGGGTCGGTCAGGATGGGTGTTCAGGCCCTCTGTCAGATCGCTGGTTTGTTTTTATTATCCCCAGAGAAGAGTAGTGGGCATGTGTTTGGCAGGTGAAAAGTGCGGATTCTGTTTCAGAGCATTAAACAGGATCCGCATGGTCATCTCATTCCTTTAAGAATCCTTTGCTCCATCAGCTGGGATTCCACCATGTTTCTATATACTCCTCTATGCGTGGGCACAGGTACTTGGCTTGTTCCAAGAATTATGCTGGAGAGTTTTCAAATTAACCAGTACGTTGAAAATTATTTGCAGGTTTTCAGCGTTTCACCATAATTTTGATAACGTTTGTATATCCCTCCTGAAAGCCAAGAAGGCTGCGACGGACATAACTATGCTGAGGAGTAGCTGACTTGGTGTTGCCTATTTTTGTTAGTGGAGACTGACAAGAAGCCATTCTTCTAAGTATCATCCCACCACCATTTTTTCATTGTTTTAAAATGCAGGGAAATTTTGCAAGTTAGCATTATAATTAGTAGCTGGAGGGTACGGTTTTTTTTTTGTGTGGTCGATGTGGATGGTGGGGGTCAGGCCCTCTGTCAGTTCGCTGGTTAGTTTTTATTATCCCCAGAGACGAGAAGTAGGCATGTGTTTAGCAGGTGAAAAGGGCGGATTCTCTTTCAGAGAATTAACGATGATCCCCATGGTCATCCCGTTCCTTTAATAATCCTTTACTTCATCAGCTGGAAATCCACCATGGTTCTCTATACTCCTCTTTGCGTGGGAACAGGTAACTGGCTTGTTCCAAGAAGTATGCCGCAGAGCTTTTCAAATAACCATTACGTTGAAAATTATTTGCAGGTGTTCAGCGTTTCACCATAATTGTGATAACGTTTGTTTGTGCCTCCTGAAACCCAAGAAGGCTGCGACGGACATAACTATGCTGAGGCGTAGCTGACTTGGTTTTGCCTATTTTTGTTAGTGGAGTCTGACAAGAATCCATTCTTGTAAGTATCATCTCACCATCATTTTTCCATTGTTTAAAAATGCAGGAAAATTTTGCAAGTTAGCATTATAATTAGTAGCTGGATTCTACGGTGTTTTTTTTTTTTTTTTTTTTTCCTGTGGGGTCGGTGTGGATGTGTTGGTCCGGCCCTTTGTCAGTTCCCTGGTTTGTTTTTATTATCCCCAGAGAGGAGAAGTGGGTATTAGTATGGCAGGTGTAAACTGCGGATCTGTTTCAGAGAATTAAACAGGATCCGCATGGTAATCCCGTTCCTTTAAGAATCATTTGCTTCATGAGCTGGGAATCCACCATGGTTCTATATACTTGTCTACGCGTGGGCACAGGAAACTCTCTAGTTCCAAGAAGTATGCCTCAGAGCTTTTCAATTAACCAGTATGTTGACAATCCTTTGCAGGTTTTCAGCTTTTCACCATAATTGTGATAACGTGTGTATGTGCCTACTGAAACCAAATATGGCTGCTACGAACATAACTATGCTGAGGTGTAGCTGACTTGGTGTTGCCTATTTTTGTCAGTGGAGACTGACAAGAAGCCATTCTTCTAAGTATCATCCCACCATCATTTCTCCATTGTTTAAAAATGCAGGGAAATTTTACAAATTTTCATTATAATTAGTAGCTGGAGGGTACTTTTTTGTTTTGTGGGGTCGGTCAGGATGGGTGTTCAGGCCCTCTGTCAGATCGCTGGTTTGTTTTTATTATCCCCAGAGAAGAGTAGTGGGCATGTGTTTGGCAGGTGAAAAGTGCGGATTCTGTTTCAGAGAATTAAACAGGATCCGCATGGTCATCTCATTCCTTTAAGAATCCTTTGCTTCATCAGCTGGGATTCCACCATGTTTCTATATAATCCTCTATGCGTGGGCACAGGTACCTGGCTTGTTCCAAGAATTATGCTGGAGAGTTTTCAAATTAACCAGTACGTTGAAAATTATTTGCGGGTTTTCAGCGTTTCACCATAATTTTGATAACGTTTGTATGTCCCTCCTGAAACGCAAGAAGGCTGCGACGGACATAACTATGCTGAAGAGTAGCTGACTTGGTGTTGCCTATTTTTGTTAGTGGAGACAGACAAGAAGCCATTCTTCTAAGTATCATCCCACCACCATTTTTCCATTGTTTTAAAATACAGGGAAATTTTGCAAGTTAGCATTATAATTAGTAGCTGGAAGGTACGGTTTTTTTTTTTTTTGTGTGGGGTCGATGTGGATGGGGGGGGGGTCAGGCCCTCTCTCAGTTCCCCGGTTGGTTTTTATTATCCCCAGAGAGGAGAAGTGGGCATGTGTTTGGCAGGTGAAAAGGGCGGATTCTGTTTCAGAGAATTAACGATGATCCCCATGGTTATCCCGTTCCTTTAATAATACTTTACTTCATCAGCTGGAAATCCACCATGGTTCTATATACTCCTCTTTGCGTGGGAACAGGTAACTGCCTTGTTCCAAGAAGTATGCCGCAGAGCTTTTCAATTAACCACTACGTTGAAAATTATTTGCAGATGTTCAGCGTTTCACCATAATTGTGAGAACCTTTGTTTGTGCCTCCTGAAACCCAAGAAGGCAGGGACGGACATAACTATGCTGAGGAGTAGCTGACTTGGTGTTGCCTATTTTTGTTAGTGGAGACTGACAAGAAGCCATTCTTCTAAGTATCATCCCACCACCATTTTTCCATTGTTTTAAAATGCAGGGAAATTTTGCAAGTTAGCATTATAATTAGTAGCTGGAGGGTACGGTTTTTTTTTGTGTGTGTGGTGGATGTGGATGGGGGTGGTCAGGCCCTCTGTCAGTTCACTGGTTAGTTTTTATTATCCCCAGAGAGGGGAAGTGGGAATGTGTTTGGCAGGTGAAAAGGGCGAATTCTGTTTCAGAGAATAAACTATGATCCCCATGGTCATGCCTTTCCTTTAATAATCCTTTACTTCATCAGCTGGAAACCCACCATTGTTCTCTATACTCCTCTTTGCGTGGGAACACGTAACTGGCTTGTTCCAAGAAGTATGCCGCAGAGCTTTTCAATTAACCACTACGTTGAAAATTATTTGTAGGTGTTCAGCGTTTCACCATAATTGTGAGAACCTTTGTTTGTGCCTTATGAACCCCAAGAAGGCTGCGACGGACATAACTATGCTGAGGAGTAGCTGACTTGTTGTTGCCTATTTTTGTTAGTGGAGACTGACAAGAAGCCATTCTTCTAAGTATCATCCCACCACCATTTTTCCATTGTTTTAAAATGCAGGGAAATTTGGCAAGTTAGCATTATAATTAGTAGCTGGAGGCTACGGTGTTTTTTTTTTTTTTTCCTGTGGGGTCGGTGTGGATGTGTTGGTCAGGCCCTCTGTCAGTTCGCTGGTTAGTTTTTATTATCCCCAGAGGGGAGAAGTGGGTATTAGTATGGCAGGTGAAACCTGCGGATCTGTTTCAGAGAATTAAACAGGATCCGCAGGGTAATCCCGTTCCTTTAAGAATCCTTTGCTTCATGAGCTGGGAATCCACCATGGTTCTATATACTCCTCTATGCGTGGGCACAGGTACCTGGCTTGTTCCAAGAATTATGCTGGAGAGTTTTCAAATTAACCAGTACGTTGAAAATTATTTGCAGGTTTTCAGCGTTTCACCATAATTTTGATAACGTTTGTATGTCCCTCCTGAAACCCAAGAAGGCTGCGAGGGCATAAGTATGCTGAGGAGTAGCTGACTTGGTGTTGCCTATTTTTGTTAGTGGAGACAGACAAGAAGCCATTCTTCTAAGTATGATCCCACCACCATTTTTCCACTGTTTTAAAATGCAGGGAAATTTTGGAATTTAGCATTATAATTAGTAGCTGGAGGGTACGGTTTATTTTTTGTGTGTGTGGTCGATGTGGATCGGGGGGGTGAGGCCCTCTGTCAGTTCGCTGGTTAGTTTTTATTATCCCCAGAGAGGAGAAGTGGGCATGTGTTTGGCAGGTGAAAAGGGCGGATTCTGTTTCAGAGAATTAACGATGATCCCCATGGTCATCCCGTTCCTTTAATAATCCTTTACTTCATCAGCTGGAAATCCACCATGGTTCTATATACTCCTCTTTGCGTGGGAACAGTCACTGGCTTGTCCCAAGAAGTATGCCACAGAGCTTTTCAATTAACCACTACGTTGAAAATTATTTGAAGGTGTTCAGCGTTTCACCATAATTGTGATAACGTGTGTTTGTGCCTCCTGAAACCCAAGAGGGCTGCGACGGACATAACTATGCTGAGGAGTAGCTGACTTGGTGTTGCCTATTTTTGTTAGTGGAGACTGACAAGAATCCATTCTTGTAAGTATCATCTCACCATCATTTTTCCATTGTTTAAAAAGGCAGGAAAATTTTGCAAGTTAGCATTATAATTAGTAGCTGGAGGCTACGGTGTTTTTTTTTTTTTTTCCTGTGGTGTCGGTGTGGATGTGTTGGTCAGGCCCTCTGTCAGTTCCCCGGTTGGTTTTTATTATCCCCAGAGAGGAGAAGTGGGTATTAGTATGGCAGGTGAAAACTGCGGATCTGTTTCAGAGAATTAAACAGGATCCGCATGGTAATCCCGTTCCTTTATGAATCCTTTGCTTCATGAGCTGGGAATCTACCATGGTTCTATATACTTGTCTATCCGTGGGCACAGGAAACTGGCTAGTTCCAAGAAGTATACCTCAGAGCTTTTCAATTAACCAGTATGTTGACAATCTTTGCAGGTTTTCAGCGTTTCACCATAATTGTGATAACGTGTGTATGTGCCTACTGAAACCAAATATGGCTGCTACGGACATAACTATGCTGAGGCGTAGCTGACTTGGTGTTGCCTATTTTTGTCAGTGGAGACTGACAAGAAGCCATTCTTCTAAGTATCATCCCACCATCATTTCTCCATTGTTTAAAAATGCAGGGAAATTTTGCAAATTGGAATTATAATTAGTAGCTGGAGGGTACTTTTTTGTTTGTGGGGTTGGTCAGGATGGGTGTTCAGGCCCTCTGTCAGACCGCTGGTTTGTTTTTATTATCCCCAGATAAGAGTAGTGGGCATGTGTTTGGCAGGTGAAAAGTGCGGATTCTGTTTCAGAGACTTAAACAGGATACGCATGGTCATCTGATTCCTTTAAGAATCCTTTGCTTCATCAGCTGGGATTCCACCATGTTTCTATATACTCCTCTTTGCGTGCGAACAGGTAACTGGCTTGTTCCAAGAAGTATGTCGCAGAGCTTTTCAATTAACCACTACGTTGAAAATTATTTGCAGGTCTTCAGCATTTCACCATAATTTTGATAACGTTTGTATGTCCCTCTTGAAACCCAAGAAGGCTGCGACAGACATAACTATGCTGAGGAGTAGCTGACTTGGTGTTGCCTATTTTTGTTAGTGGAGACAGACAAGAAGCCATTCTTCTAAGTATGATCCAACCACCATTTTTCCATTGTTTTAAAATGCAGGGAAATTTTGCAAGTTAGCATTATATTTAGTAGCTGGAGGGTACGGTTTTTTTTTGTGTGTGTGATCAATGTGGATGGGGGGGTCAGGCCGTCTGTCAGTTCACTGGTTAGTTTTTATTATCCCCAGAGAGGAGAAGTGGGCATGTGTTTGGCAGGTGAAAAGGGCAGATTCTGTTTCAGAGAATTAACGATGATCCCCATGGTCATCCCGTTCCTTTAATAATCCTTTACTTCATCAGCTGGAAATCCACCATGGTTCTATATACTCCTCTTTGCGTGGGAACGGGTAACTGGCTTGTTCCAAGAAGTATGCCGCAGAGCTTTTCAATTAACCACTACGTTGAAAATTATTTGCAGGTGTTCAGCGTTTCACCATAATTGTGATAACGTGTGTTTGTGCCTCCTGAAACCCAAGAAGGCTGCGACGGACATAACTATGCTGAGGAGTAGCTGACTTGGTGTTGCCTATTTTTGTTAGTGGAGACTGACAAGAAGCCATTCTTCTAAGTATCATCCCACCATCATTTTTCCATTGTTTTAAAATGCAGGGAAATTGTGCAAGTTAGCATTATAATTAGTAGCTGGAGGGTACGGTTTTTTTTTTTTTGTGTGGTCGATGTGGATGGGGGGGTCAGGCCCTCTGTCAGTTCGCTGGTTAGTTTTTATTATCCCCAGAGAGGAGAAGTGGGCATGTGTTTGGCAGGTGAAAAGGGCGGATTCTGTTTCAGAGAATTAACGATGATCCCCATGGTCACCCGTTCCTTTAATAATCCTTTACTTCATCAGCTAGAAATCCACCATGGTTCTATATACTCCTCTTTGCGTGGGAACAGGTAACTGGCTTGTTGCAAGAAGTATGCCGCAGAGCTTTTCAATTAACCAGTACGTTGAAAATTATTTGCAGGTGTTCAGCGTTTCACCATAATTGTGACAACTTTTGTTTGTGCCTCCTGAAACCCAAGAAGGCTGCGACGGACATTACTATGCTGAGGCATAGCTGACTTGGTTTTGCCTATTTTTGTTAGTGGAGACTGACAAGAATCCATTCTTGTAAGTATCATCTCACCATCATTTTTCCATTGTTTAAAAAGGCAGGAAAATTTTGCAAGTTAGCATTATAATTAGTAGCTGGAGGCTACGGTGTTTTTTTTTTTTTTTTTTTTTCCTGTGGGATCGGTGTGGATGTGTTGGTCAGGCCCTCTGTCAATTCCCCGGTTGGTTTTTATTATCCCCAGAGAGGAGAAGTGGGTATTAGTATGGCAGGTGAAAACTGCCGATCTGTTTCAGAGAATTAAACAGGATCCGCATGGTAATCCCGTTCCTTTAAGAATCCTTTGCTTCATGAACTGGGAATCCACCATGGTTCTATATACTTGTCTATGCGTGGGCACAGGAAACTGGCTAGTTCCAAGAAGTATGCCTCAGAGCTTTTCAATTAACCAGTATGTTGACAATCCTTTGCAGGTTTTCAGCGTTTCACCATAATTGTGATAACGTGTGTATGTGCCTACTGAAACCAAATATGGCTGCTAAGGACATAACTATGCTGAGGCGTAGCTGACTTGGTGTTGCCTATTTTTGTCAGTGGAGACTGACAAGAAGCCATTCTTCTAAGTACAATCCCACCATCATTTCTCCGTTGTTTAAAAATGCAGGGAAATTTTGCAAATTGGCATTATAATTAGTAGCTGGAGGGTACTTTTTTGTTTTGTGGGGTCGGTCAGGATGGGTGTTCAGGCCCTCTGTCAGATCGCTGGTTTGTTTTTATTATCCCCAGAGAAGAGTAGTGGGCATGTGTTTGGCAGGTGAAAAGTGCGGATTCTGTTTCAGAGCATTAAACAGGATCCGCATGGTCATCTCATTCCTTTAAGAATCCTTTGCTTCATCAGCTAGGATTCCACCATGTTTCTATATACTCCTCTATGCGTGGGCACAGGTACTTGGCTTGTTCCAAGAATTATGCTGGAGAGTTTTCAAATTAACCAGTACGTTGAAAATTATTTGCAGGTTTTCAGCGTTTCACCATAATTTTGATAACGTTTGTATGTCCCTCCTGAAACCCAAGAAGGCTGCGACGGACATAAGTATGCTGAGGAGTAGCTGACTTGGTGTTGCCTATTTTTGTTAGTGGAGACAGACAAGAAGCCATTCTTCTAAGTATGATCCCACCACCATTTTTCCACTGTTTTAAAATGCAGGGAAATTTTGCAAGTTAGCATTATAATTAGTAGCTGGAGGGTACGGTTTTTTTTTTGTGTGTGGTCGATGTGGATGGTGGGGGTCAGGCCCCCTGTCAGTTCGCTGGTTAGTTTTTATTATCCCCAGAGAGGAGAAGTGGGCATGTGTTTGGCAGGTGAAAAGGGCGGATTCTGTTTCAGAGAATTAACGATGATCCCCATGGTCATCCCGTTCCTTTAATAATCCTTTACTTCATCAGCTGGAAATCCACCATGGTTCTATATACTCCTGTTTGCGTCGGAACAGGTAACTGGCTTGTTCCAAGAAGTATGCCGCAGAGCTTTTCAATTAACCAGTACGTTGAAAATTATTTGCAGGTGTTCAGCGTTTCACCGTAATTGTGATAACGTGTGTTTGTGCCTCCTGAAACCCAAGAAGGCTGTGACGGACATAACTATGCTGAGGAGTAGCTGACTTGGTGTTGCCTATTTTTGTTAGTGGAGACAGACAAGAAGCCATTCTTCTAAGTATCATCCCACCACCATTTTTTCATTGTTTTAAAATGCAGGGAAGTTTTGCAAGTTAGCATTATAATTAGTAGCTGGAGGGTACGTTTTTTTTTTGTGTGTGGTCGATGTGGATGGGTTTGGGGGTCAGACCCTCTGTCAGTTCGCTGGTTAGTTTTTATTATCCCCAGAGAGGAGAAGTGGGCATGTGTTTGGCAGGTGAAAAGGGCGGATTCTGTTTCAGAGAATTAACGATGATCCCCATGGTCATCCCGTTCCTTTAATAATATTTTACTTCATCAGCTGGAAATCCGCCATGGTTCTCTATACTCCTCTTTGCGTGGGAACAGATAACTGGCTTGTTCCAAGAAGTATGCCGCAGAGTTTTTCAATTAACCACTACGTTGAAAATTATTTGCAGGTGTTCAGCGTTTCACCATAATTGTGATAACGTGTGTTTGTGCCTCCTGAAACCCAAGAAGGCTGCAACGGACATAACTATGCTGAGGTGTAGCTGACTTGGTGTTGCCTATTTTTGTTAGTGGAGACAGACAAGAAGCCATTCTTCTAAGTATGATCCCACCACCATTTTTCCATTGTTTTAAAATGCAGGGAAATTTTGCAAGTTAGCATTATAATTAGTAGCTGGAGGGTACGGTTTTTTTTTGTGTGTGTGGTCGATGTGGATGCGGGGGGTCAGGCCCTCTGTCAGTTCGTTGGTTAGTTTTTATTATCCCCAGAGAGGAGAAGTGGGCATGTGTTTGGCAGGTGAAAAGGGCAGATTCTGTTTCAGAGAATTAACGATGATCCCCATGGTCATCCCATTCCTTTAATAATCCTTTACTTCATCAGTTGGAAATCCACCATGGTTCTATATACTCCTCTTTGCGAGGGAACAGGTAACTGCCTTGTTCCAAGAAGTATGCCGTAGAGCTTTTCAATTAACCACTACGTTGAAAATTATTTGCAGGTGTTCAGCGTTAAACCATAATTGTGATAACGTTTGTTTGTGCCTCCTGAAACCCAGGAAGTCTGCGATGGACATAGCTATGCTGAGGAGTAGCTGACTTAGTGTTGCCTATTTTTGTTAGTGGAGACTGACAAGAAGCCATTCTTCTAAGTATCATCCCACCACCATTTTTCATTGTTTTAAAATGCAGGGAAATTTTGCAAGTTAGCATTATAATTAGTAGCTGGAGGGTACGGTTTTTTTTTGTGTGTGGTCGATGTGGATGGTGGGGGTCAGGCCCTCTGTCAGTTCGCTGGTTAGTTTTTATTATCCCCAGAGAGGAGAAGTGGGCATGTGTTTGGCAGGTGAAAAGGGCGGATTCTGTTTCAGAGAATTAACGATGATCCCCATGGTCATCCCGTTCCTTTAATAATCCTTTACTTCATCAGCTGGAAATCCACCATGGTTCTATATACTCCTATTTGCGTGGGAACAGGTAACTGCCTTGTTCCAAGAAGTATGCCGCAGAGCTTTTCAATTAACCACTACGTTGAAAATTATTTGCAGGTGTTCAGCGTTTCACCATAATTGTGAGAACCTTTGTTTGTGCCTCCTGAAACCCAAGAAGGCTGCGACTGACTAACTATGCTGAGGAGTAGCTGACTTGGTTTTGCCTATTTTTGTTAGTGGAGACTGACAAGAAGCCATTCTTCTAAGTATCATCCCACCACCATTTTTCCATTGTTTTAAAATGCAGGGAAATTTTGCAAGTTAGCATTATAATTAGTAGCTGAAGGCTACGGTGTTTTTTTTTTTTTTTTTCCTGTGGGGTCGGTGTGGATGTGTTGGTCAGGCCCTCTGTCAGTTCCCCGGTTGGTTTTTATTATCCCCAGAGAGGAGAAGTGGGTATTAGTATGGCAGGTGAAAACTGCGAATATGTTTCAGAGAATTAAACAGGATCCGCATGGTAATCCCGTTCCTTTAAGAATCCTTTGCTTCATGAGCTGGGAATCCACCATGGTTCTATATACTTGTCTATGCGTGGGCACAGGAAACTGGCTAGTTCCAAGAAGTACGCCTCAGAGCTTTTCAATGAACCAGTATGTTGACAATCCTTTGCAGGTTTTCAGCGTTTCACCATAATTGTGATAACGTGTGTATGTGCCTACTGAAACCAAATATGGCTGCTACGGACATAACTATTATCAGGCGTAGCTGACTAGGTGTTGCCTATTTTTGTCAGTGGAGACTGACAAGAAGCCATTCTTCTAAGTATCATCCCACCATCATTTCTCCATTGTTTAAAAATGCAGGGAAACTTTGCAAATTGGCATTATAATTAGTAGCTGGAGGGTACTTTTTTGTTTTGTGGGGTCGGTCAGGATGGGTGTTCAGGCCCTCTGTCAGATCGCTGGTTTGTTTTTATTATCCCCAGAGAAGAGTAGTGGGCATGTGTTTGGCAGGTGAAAAGTGCGGATTCTGTTTCAGAGAATTAAACAGGATCCGCATGGTCATCTCATTCCTTTAAGAATCCTTTGCTTCATCAGCTGGGATTCCACCATGTTTCTATATACTCCTCTATGCGTGGGCACAGGTACCTGGCTTGTTCCAAGAAGTATGCTGGAGAGTTTTCAAATTAACCAGTACGTTGAAAATTATTTGCAGGTGTTAGCGTTTCAACATAATTTTGATAACGTTTGTATGTCCCTCCTGAAAGCCAAGAAGGCTGCGACGGACATAACTATGCTGAGGAGTAGCTGACTTGGTGTTGCCTATTTTTGTTAGTGGAGACAGACAAGAAGCCATTCTTCTAAGTATGATCCCACCACCATTTTTCCATTGTTTTAAAATGCAGGGAAATTTTGCAAATTGGCATTATAATTGGTAGCTGCAGGGTACTTTTTTGTTTTGTGGGGTCGGTCAGGATGGGTGTTCAGCCCCTCTGTCAGATCGCTGGTTTGTTTTTATTATCCCCAGAGAAGAGTAGTGGGCATGTGTTTGGCAGGTGAAAAGTGCGGATTCTGTTTCAGAGAATTAAACAGGATCCGCATGGTCATCTCATTCCTTTAAGAATACTTTGCTTCATCAGCTGGGATTCCACCATGTTTCTATATACTCCTCTATGCGTGGGCACAGGTACCTGGCTTGTTCCAAGAATTATGCTGGAGAGTTTTCAAATTAACCAGTACGTTGAAAATTATTTGCAGGTTTTCAGCATATCACCATAATTTTGATAACGTTTGTATGTCCCTCCTGAAACCCAAGAAGGCTGCGACGGACATAAGTATGCTGAGGAGTAGCTGACTTGGTGTTGCCTATTTTTGTTAGTGGAGACAGACAAGAAGCCATTCTTCTAAGTATGATCCCACCACCATTTTTCCACTGTTTTAAAATGCAGGGAAATTTTGCAAGTTAGCATTATAATTAGTAGCTGGAGGGTACGGTTTTTTTTTTTTGTGTGTGGTCGATGTGGATGGTGGGGGTCAGGCCCTCTGTCAGTTCGCTGGTTAGTTTTTATTATCCCCAGAGAGGAGAAGTGGGCATGTGTTTGGCAGGTGAAAATGGCGGTTTCTGTTTCAGAGAATTAACGATGATCCCCATGGTCATCCCGTTCCTTTAATAATCCTTTACTTCATCAGCTGGAAATCCACCATGGTTCTATATACTCCCGTTTGCGTGGGAACAGGTAACTGGCTTGTTCCAAGAAGTATGCCGCAGAGCTTTTCAATTAACCAGTACGTTGAAAATTATTTGCAGGTTTTCAGCGTTTCACCACAATTTTGATAACGTTTGTATGTCCCTCCTGAAACCCAAGAAGGCTGCGACGGACATAACTATGCTGACTAGTAGCTGACTTGGTGTTGCCTATTTTTGTTAGTGGAGACTGACAAGAAGCCATTCTTCTAAGTATCATCCCACCACCATTTTTCCATTGTTTTAAAATGCAGGGAAGTTTTGCAAGTTAGCATTATAATTAGTAGCTGGAGGGTACGGTTTTTTTTGTGTGTGGTCGATGTGGATGGGGGGGGGTCAGACCCTCTGTCAGTTCGCTGGTTAGTTTTTATTATCCCCAGAGAGGAGAAGTGGGCATGTGTTTGGCAGGTGAAAAGGGCGGATTCTGTTTCAGAGAATTAACGATGATCCCCATGTCATCCCGTTCCTTTAATAATCCTTTACTTCATCAGCTGGAAATCCACCATGGTTCTCTATACTCCTCTTTGCGTGGGAACAGGTAACTGGCTTGTTCCAAGAAGTATGCCGCAGAGTTTTTCAATTAACCACTACGTTGAAAATTATTTGCAGGTGTTCAGCGTTTCACCATAATTGTGATAACGTGTGTTTGTGCCTCCTGAAACCCAAGAAGGCTGCGACGGACGTAACTATGCTGGGGAGTAGCTGACTTGGTGTTGCCTATTTTTGTTAGTGGAGACTGACAAGAAGCCATTCTTCTAAGTATCATCCCACCACCATTTTTCCATTGTTTTAAAATGCAGGGAAATTTTGCAAGTTAGCATTATAATTAGTAGCTGGAGGGTACGGTTTTTTTTGTGTGTGTGGTCGATGCGGATGGGGTGGGGTCAGGCCCTATGTCAGTTCGCTTGTTAGTTTTTATTATCCCCAGAGAGGAGAAGTGGGCATGTGTTTGGCAGGTGAAAAGGGCGGAATCTGTTTCAGAGAATTAACGATGATCCCCATGGTCATCCCGTTCCTTTAATAATCCTTTACTTCATCAGCTGGAAATCCACCATGGTTCTCTATACTCCTCTTTGCGTGGGTACAGGTAACTGGCTTGTACCAAGAAGTATGCCGCAGAGATTTTCAATTAACCAGTACGTTGAAAATTACTTGCAGGTGTTCAGCGTTTCACCATAATTGTGATAACGTTTGTTTGTGCCTCCAGAAACCCAAGAAGGCTGCGACGGACATAACTATCCTGAGGCGTAGCTGACTTGGTTTTGCCTATTTTTGTTAGTGGAGACTGACAAGAAGCCATTCTTCTAAGTATCATCTCACCTTCATTTTTCCATTGTTTAAAAATGCAGGAAAATTTTGCAAGTTACCATTATAATTAGTAGCTGGAGGCTACGGTGTATTTTTTTTTTTTCCCTGTGGGGTCTGAGTGGATGTGTTGGACAGGCCCTCTGTCAGTTCCCCGGTTGGTTTTTGTTATCCCCAGAGAGGAGAAGTGGGTATTAGTATGGCAGGTGAAAACTGCGGATCTGTTTCAGAGAATTAAACAGGATCCGCATGGTAATCCCGTTCCTTTATGAATCCTTTGCTTCATGAGCTGGGAATCTACCATGGTTCTATATACTTGTCTATCCGTGGGCACAGGAAACTGGCTAGTTCCAAGAAGTATACCTCAGAGCTTTTCAATTAACCAGTATGTTGACAATCTTTGCAGGTTTTCAGCGTTTCACCATAATTGTGATAACGTGTGTATGTGCCTACTGAAACCAAATATGGCTGCTACGGACATAACTATGCTGAGGCGTAGCTGACTTGGTGTTGCCTATTTTTGTCAGTGGAGACTGACAAGAAGCCATTCTTCTAAGTATCATCCCACCATCATTTCTCCATTGTTTAAAAATGCAGGGAAATTTTGCAAATTGGAATTATAATTAGTAGCTGGAGGGTACTTTTTTGTTTGTGGGGTTGGTCAGGATGGGTGTTCAGGCCCTCTGTCAGACCGCTGGTTTGTTTTTATTATCCCCAGATAAGAGTAGTGGGCATGTGTTTGGCAGGTGAAAAGTGCGGATTCTGTTTCAGAGACTTAAACAGGATACGCATGGTCATCTGATTCCTTTAAGAATCCTTTGCTTCATCAGCTGGGATTCCACCATGTTTCTATATACTCCTCTTTGCGTGCGAACAGGTAACTGGCTTGTTCCAAGAAGTATGTCGCAGAGCTTTTCAATTAACCACTACGTTGAAAATTATTTGCAGGTCTTCAGCATTTCACCATAATTTTGATAACGTTTGTATGTCCCTCTTGAAACCCAAGAAGGCTGCGACAGACATAACTATGCTGAGGAGTAGCTGACTTGGTGTTGCCTATTTTTGTTAGTGGAGACAGACAAGAAGCCATTCTTCTAAGTATGATCCAACCACCATTTTTCCATTGTTTTAAAATGCAGGGAAATTTTGCAAGTTAGCATTATATTTAGTAGCTGGAGGGTACGGTTTTTTTTTGTGTGTGTGATCAATGTGGATGGGGGGGTCAGGCCGTCTGTCAGTTCACTGGTTAGTTTTTATTATCCCCAGAGAGGAGAAGTGGGCATGTGTTTGGCAGGTGAAAAGGGCAGATTCTGTTTCAGAGAATTAACGATGATCCCCATGGTCATCCCGTTCCTTTAATAATCCTTTACTTCATCAGCTGGAAATCCACCATGGTTCTATATACTCCTCTTTGCGTGGGAACGGGTAACTGGCTTGTTCCAAGAAGTATGCCGCAGAGCTTTTCAATTAACCACTACGTTGAAAATTATTTGCAGGTGTTCAGCGTTTCACCATAATTGTGATAACGTGTGTTTGTGCCTCCTGAAACCCAAGAAGGCTGCGACGGACATAACTATGCTGAGGAGTAGCTGACTTGGTGTTGCCTATTTTTGTTAGTGGAGACTGACAAGAAGCCATTCTTCTAAGTATCATCCCACCATCATTTTTCCATTGTTTTAAAATGCAGGGAAATTGTGCAAGTTAGCATTATAATTAGTAGCTGGAGGGTACGGTTTTTTTTTTTTTGTGTGGTCGATGTGGATGGGGGGGTCAGGCCCTCTGTCAGTTCGCTGGTTAGTTTTTATTATCCCCAGAGAGGAGAAGTGGGCATGTGTTTGGCAGGTGAAAAGGGCGGATTCTGTTTCAGAGAATTAACGATGATCCCCATGGTCACCCGTTCCTTTAATAATCCTTTACTTCATCAGCTAGAAATCCACCATGGTTCTATATACTCCTCTTTGCGTGGGAACAGGTAACTGGCTTGTTGCAAGAAGTATGCCGCAGAGCTTTTCAATTAACCAGTACGTTGAAAATTATTTGCAGGTGTTCAGCGTTTCACCATAATTGTGACAACTTTTGTTTGTGCCTCCTGAAACCCAAGAAGGCTGCGACGGACATTACTATGCTGAGGCATAGCTGACTTGGTTTTGCCTATTTTTGTTAGTGGAGACTGACAAGAATCCATTCTTGTAAGTATCATCTCACCATCATTTTTCCATTGTTTAAAAAGGCAGGAAAATTTTGCAAGTTAGCATTATAATTAGTAGCTGAAGGCTACGGTGTTTTTTTTTTTTTTTTTTTTTCCTGTGGGATCGGTGTGGATGTGTTGGTCAGGCCCTCTGTCAATTCCCCGGTTGGTTTTTATTATCCCCAGAGAGGAGAAGTGGGTATTAGTATGGCAGGTGAAAACTGCCGATCTGTTTCAGAGAATTAAACAGGATCCGCATGGTAATCCCGTTCCTTTAAGAATCCTTTGCTTCATGAACTGGGAATCCACCATGGTTCTATATACTTGTCTATGCGTGGGCACAGGAAACTGGCTAGTTCCAAGAAGTATGCCTCAGAGCTTTTCAATTAACCAGTATGTTGACAATCCTTTGCAGGTTTTCAGCGTTTCACCATAATTGTGATAACGTGTGTATGTGCCTACTGAAACCAAATATGGCTGCTAAGGACATAACTATGCTGAGGCGTAGCTGACTTGGTGTTGCCTATTTTTGTCAGTGGAGACTGACAAGAAGCCATTCTTCTAAGTACAATCCCACCATCATTTCTCCGTTGTTTAAAAATGCAGGGAAATTTTGCAAATTGGCATTATAATTAGTAGCTGGAGGGTACTTTTTTGTTTTGTGGGGTCGGTCAGGATGGGTGTTCAGGCCCTCTGTCAGATCGCTGGTTTGTTTTTATTATCCCCAGAGAAGAGTAGTGGGCATGTGTTTGGCAGGTGAAAAGTGCGGATTCTGTTTCAGAGCATTAAACAGGATCCGCATGGTCATCTCATTCCTTTAAGAATCCTTTGCTTCATCAGCTAGGATTCCACCATGTTTCTATATACTCCTCTATGCGTGGGCACAGGTACTTGGCTTGTTCCAAGAATTATGCTGGAGAGTTTTCAAATTAACCAGTACGTTGAAAATTATTTGCAGGTTTTCAGCGTTTCACCATAATTTTGATAACGTTTGTATGTCCCTCCTGAAACCCAAGAAGGCTGCGACGGACATAAGTATGCTGAGGAGTAGCTGACTTGGTGTTGCCTATTTTTGTTAGTGGAGACAGACAAGAAGCCATTCTTCTAAGTATGATCCCACCACCATTTTTCCACTGTTTTAAAATGCAGGGAAATTTTGCAAGTTAGCATTATAATTAGTAGCTGGAGGGTACGGTTTTTTTTTTGTGTGTGGTCGATGTGGATGGTGGGGGTCAGGCCCCCTGTCAGTTCGCTGGTTAGTTTTTATTATCCCCAGAGAGGAGAAGTGGGCATGTGTTTGGCAGGTGAAAAGGGCGGATTCTGTTTCAGAGAATTAACGATGATCCCCATGGTCATCCCGTTCCTTTAATAATCCTTTACTTCATCAGCTGGAAATCCACCATGGTTCTATATACTCCTGTTTGCGTCGGAACAGGTAACTGGCTTGTTCCAAGAAGTATGCCGCAGAGCTTTTCAATTAACCAGTACGTTGAAAATTATTTGCTGGTGTTCAGCGTTTCACCGTAATTGTGATAACGTGTGTTTGTGCCTCCTGAAACCCAAGAAGGCTGTGACGGACATAACTATGCTGAGGAGTAGCTGACTTGGTGTTGCCTATTTTTGTTAGTGGAGACAGACAAGAAGCCATTCTTCTAAGTATCATCCCACCACCATTTTTTCATTGTTTTAAAATGCAGGGAAGTTTTGCAAGTTAGCATTATAATTAGTAGCTGGAGGGTACGTTTTTTTTTTGTGTGTGGTCGATGTGGATGGGTTTGGGGGTCAGACCCTCTGTCAGTTCGCTGGTTAGTTTTTATTATCCCCAGAGAGGAGAAGTGGGCATGTGTTTGGCAGGTGAAAAGGGCGGATTCTGTTTCAGAGAATTAACGATGATCCCCATGGTCATCCCGTTCCTTTAATAATATTTTACTTCATCAGCTGGAAATCCGCCATGGTTCTCTATACTCCTCTTTGCGTGGGAACAGATAACTGGCTTGTTCCAAGAAGTATGCCGCAGAGTTTTTCAATTAACCACTACGTTGAAAATTATTTGCAGGTGTTCAGCGTTTCACCATAATTGTGATAACGTGTGTTTGTGCCTCCTGAAACCCAAGAAGGCTGCAACGGACATAACTATGCTGAGGTGTAGCTGACTTGGTGTTGCCTATTTTTGTTAGTGGAGACAGACAAGAAGCCATTCTTCTAAGTATGATCCCACCACCATTTTTCCATTGTTTTAAAATGCAGGGAAATTTTGCAAGTTAGCATTATAATTAGTAGCTGGAGGGTACGGTTTTTTTTTGTGTGTGTGGTCGATGTGGATGCGGGGGGTCAGGCCCTCTGTCAGTTCGTTGGTTAGTTTTTATTATCCCCAGAGAGGAGAAGTGGGCATGTGTTTGGCAGGTGAAAAGGGCAGATTCTGTTTCAGAGAATTAACGATGATCCCCATGGTCATCCCATTCCTTTAATAATCCTTTACTTCATCAGTTGGAAATCCACCATGGTTCTATATACTCCTCTTTGCGAGGGAACAGGTAACTGCCTTGTTCCAAGAAGTATGCCGTAGAGCTTTTCAATTAACCACTACGTTGAAAATTATTTGCAGGTGTTCAGCGTTAAACCATAATTGTGATAACGTTTGTTTGTGCCTCCTGAAACCCAGGAAGTCTGCGATGGACATAGCTATGCTGAGGAGTAGCTGACTTAGTGTTGCCTATTTTTGTTAGTGGAGACTGACAAGAAGCCATTCTTCTAAGTATCATCCCACCACCATTTTTCATTGTTTTAAAATGCAGGGAAATTTTGCAAGTTAGCATTATAATTAGTAGCTGGAGGGTACGGTTTTTTTTTGTGTGTGGTCGATGTGGATGGTGGGGGTCAGGCCCTCTGTCAGTTCGCTGGTTAGTTTTTATTATCCCCAGAGAGGAGAAGTGGGCATGTGTTTGGCAGGTGAAAAGGGCGGATTCTGTTTCAGAGAATTAACGATGATCCCCATGGTCATCCCGTTCCTTTAATAATCCTTTACTTCATCAGCTGGAAATCCACCATGGTTCTATATACTCCTATTTGCGTGGGAACAGGTAACTGCCTTGTTCCAAGAAGTATGCCGCAGAGCTTTTCAATTAACCACTACGTTGAAAATTATTTGCAGGTGTTCAGCGTTTCACCATAATTGTGAGAACCTTTGTTTGTGCCTCCTGAAACCCAAGAAGGCTGCGACTGACTAACTATGCTGAGGAGTAGCTGACTTGGTTTTGCCTATTTTTGTTAGTGGAGACTGACAAGAAGCCATTCTTCTAAGTATCATCCCACCACCATTTTTCCATTGTTTTAAAATGCAGGGAAATTTTGCAAGTTAGCATTATAATTAGTAGCTGAAGGCTACGGTGTTTTTTTTTTTTTTTTTCCTGTGGGGTCGGTGTGGATGTGTTGGTCAGGCCCTCTGTCAGTTCCCCGGTTGGTTTTTATTATCCCCAGAGAGGAGAAGTGGGTATTAGTATGGCAGGTGAAAACTGCGAATATGTTTCAGAGAATTAAACAGGATCCGCATGGTAATCCCGTTCCTTTAAGAATCCTTTGCTTCATGAGCTGGGAATCCACCATGGTTCTATATACTTGTCTATGCGTGGGCACAGGAAACTGGCTAGTTCCAAGAAGTACGCCTCAGAGCTTTTCAATGAACCAGTATGTTGACAATCCTTTGCAGGTTTTCAGCGTTTCACCATAATTGTGATAACGTGTGTATGTGCCTACTGAAACCAAATATGGCTGCTACGGACATAACTATTATCAGGCGTAGCTGACTAGGTGTTGCCTATTTTTGTCAGTGGAGACTGACAAGAAGCCATTCTTCTAAGTATCATCCCACCATCATTTCTCCATTGTTTAAAAATGCAGGGAAACTTTGCAAATTGGCATTATAATTAGTAGCTGGAGGGTACTTTTTTGTTTTGTGGGGTCGGTCAGGATGGGTGTTCAGGCCCTCTGTCAGATCGCTGGTTTGTTTTTATTATCCCCAGAGAAGAGTAGTGGGCATGTGTTTGGCAGGTGAAAAGTGCGGATTCTGTTTCAGAGAATTAAACAGGATCCCCATGGTCATCTCATTCCTTTAAGAATCCTTTGCTTCATCAGCTGAGATTCCACCATGTTTCTATATAATCCTCTATGCGTGGGCACAGGTACCTGGCTTGTTCCAAGAAGTATGCTGGAGAGTTTTCAAATTAACCAGTACGTTGAAAATTATTTGCAGGTGTTAGCGTTTCAACATAATTTTGATAACGTTTGTATGTCCCTCCTGAAAGCCAAGAAGGCTGCGACGGACATAACTATGCTGAGGAGTAGCTGACTTGGTGTTGCCTATTTTTGTTAGTGGAGACAGACAAGAAGCCATTCTTCTAAGTATGATCCCACCACCATTTTTCCATTGTTTTAAAATGCAGGGAAATTTTGCAAATTGGCATTATAATTGGTAGCTGCAGGGTACTTTTTTGTTTTGTGGGGTCGGTCAGGATGGGTGTTCAGCCCCTCTGTCAGATCGCTGGTTTGTTTTTATTATCCCCAGAGAAGAGTAGTGGGCATGTGTTTGGCAGGTGAAAAGTGCGGATTCTGTTTCAGAGAATTAAACAGGATCCGCATGGTCATCTCATTCCTTTAAGAATACTTTGCTTCATCAGCTGGGATTCCACCATGTTTCTATATACTCCTCTATGCGTGGGCACAGGTACCTGGCTTGTTCCAAGAATTATGCTGGAGAGTTTTCAAATTAACCAGTACGTTGAAAATTATTTGCAGGTTTTCAGCATATCACCATAATTTTGATAACGTTTGTATGTCCCTCCTGAAACCCAAGAAGGCTGCGACGGACATAAGTATGCTGAGGAGTAGCTGACTTGGTGTTGCCTATTTTTGTTAGTGGAGACAGACAAGAAGCCATTCTTCTAAGTATGATCCCACCACCATTTTTCCACTGTTTTAAAATGCAGGGAAATTTTGCAAGTTAGCATTATAATTAGTAGCTGGAGGGTACGGTTTTTTTTTTTTGTGTGTGGTCGATGTGGATGGTGGGGGTCAGGCCCTCTGTCAGTTCGCTGGTTAGTTTTTATTATCCCCAGAGAGGAGAAGTGGGCATGTGTTTGGCAGGTGAAAATGGCGGTTTCTGTTTCAGAGAATTAACGATGATCCCCATGGTCATCCCGTTCCTTTAATAATCCTTTACTTCATCAGCTGGAAATCCACCATGGTTCTATATACTCCCGTTTGCGTGGGAACAGGTAACTGGCTTGTTCCAAGAAGTATGCCGCAGAGCTTTTCAATTAACCAGTACGTTGAAAATTATTTGCAGGTTTTCAGCGTTTCACCACAATTTTGATAACGTTTGTATGTCCCTCCTGAAACCCAAGAAGGCTGCGACGGACATAACTATGCTGACTAGTAGCTGACTTGGTGTTGCCTATTTTTGTTAGTGGAGACTGACAAGAAGCCATTCTTCTAAGTATCATCCCACCACCATTTTTCCATTGTTTTAAAATGCAGGGAAGTTTTGCAAGTTAGCATTATAATTAGTAGCTGGAGGGTACGGTTTTTTTTGTGTGTGGTCGATGTGGATGGGGGGGGGTCAGACCCTCTGTCAGTTCGCTGGTTAGTTTTTATTATCCCCAGAGAGGAGAAGTGGGCATGTGTTTGGCAGGTGAAAAGGGCGGATTCTGTTTCAGAGAATTAACGATGATCCCCATGTCATCCCGTTCCTTTAATAATCCTTTACTTCATCAGCTGGAAATCCACCATGGTTCTCTATACTCCTCTTTGCGTGGGAACAGGTAACTGGCTTGTTCCAAGAAGTATGCCGCAGAGTTTTTCAATTAACCACTACGTTGAAAATTATTTGCAGGTGTTCAGCGTTTCACCATAATTGTGATAACGTGTGTTTGTGCCTCCTGAAACCCAAGAAGGCTGCGACGGACGTAACTATGCTGGGGAGTAGCTGACTTGGTGTTGCCTATTTTTGTTAGTGGAGACTGACAAGAAGCCATTCTTCTAAGTATCATCCCACCACCATTTTTCCATTGTTTTAAAATGCAGGGAAATTTTGCAAGTTAGCATTATAATTAGTAGCTGGAGGGTACGGTTTTTTTTGTGTGTGTGGTCGATGCGGATGGGGTGGGGTCAGGCCCTATGTCAGTTCGCTTGTTAGTTTTTATTATCCCCAGAGAGGAGAAGTGGGCATGTGTTTGGCAGGTGAAAAGGGCGGAATCTGTTTCAGAGAATTAACGATGATCCCCATGGTCATCCCGTTCCTTTAATAATCCTTTACTTCATCAGCTGGAAATCCACCATGGTTCTCTATACTCCTCTTTGCGTGGGTACAGGTAACTGGCTTGTACCAAGAAGTATGCCGCAGAGATTTTCAATTAACCAGTACGTTGAAAATTACTTGCAGGTGTTCAGCGTTTCACCATAATTGTGATAACGTTTGTTTGTGCCTCCAGAAACCCAAGAAGGCTGCGACGGACATAACTATCCTGAGGCGTAGCTGACTTGGTTTTGCCTATTTTTGTTAGTGGAGACTGACAAGAAGCCATTCTTCTAAGTATCATCTCACCTTCATTTTTCCATTGTTTAAAAATGCAGGAAAATTTTGCAAGTTAGCATTATAATTAGTAGCTGGAGGCTACGGTGTATTTTTTTTTTTTCCCTGTGGGGTCTGAGTGGATGTGTTGGACAGGCCCTCTGTCAGTTCCCCGGTTGGTTTTTGTTATCCCCAGAGAGGAGAAGTGGGTATTAGTATGGCAGGTGAAAACTGCGGATCTGTTTCAGAGAATTAAACAGGATCCGTATGGTAATCCCGTTCCTTTAAGAATCCTTTGCTTCATGAGCTGGGAATCCACCATGGTTCTATACACTTATCTATGCGTGGGCACAGGAAACTGGCTAGTTCCAAGAAGTATGCGGCAGAGCTTTTCAATTAACCAGTATGTTGACAATCCTTTGCAGGTTTTCAGCGTTTCACCATAATTGTGATAACGTGTGTATGTGCCTACTGAAACCAAATATGGCTGCTACGGACATAACTATGCTGAGGCGTAGCTGACTTGGTTTTGCCATTTTTGTTAGTGGAGACTGACAAGAAGCCATTCTTCTAAGTATCATCCCACCATCATTTATCCTTTGTTTAAAAATGCAGGAAAATTTTGCAAATTGGCATTATAATTAGTAGCTGGCGAGTACTTTTTTTTTTTGTGGGGTCGGTCAGGATGGGTCTTCAGGCCCTCTGTCAGATCGCTGGTTTGTTTTTATTATCCCCAGAGAAGAGTAGTGGGCATGTTTTTGGCAGGTGAAAAGTGCGGATTCCGTTTCAGAGAATTAAACAGGATCCGCATGGTCATCTCATTCCTTTTAGAATCCTTTGCTTCATCAGCTGGGATTCTACCATGTTTCTATATACTCCTCTATGCGTGGGCACAGGTACCTGGCTTGTTCCAAGAAGTATGCTGGAGAGTTTTCAAATTAACCAGTACGTTGAAAATTATTTGCAGGTTTTCAGCGTTTCACCATAATTTTGATAACGTTTTTATGTGCCTCCTGAAACCCAAGAAGGCTGTGACGGACATAACTATGCTAAGGAGTAGCTGACTTGGTGTTGCCTATTTTTGTTAGTGGAGACAGACAAGAAGCCATTCTTCTAAGTATCATCCCACCACCATTTTTCCATTGTTTTAAAATGCAGGGAAATTTTGCAAGTTAGCATTATAATTAGTAGCTGGAGGGAACGGTTTTTCTTTTGTGTGTGGTCGATGTGGATGGGGGGTCAGGCCCTCTGTCAGTTCGCTGGTTAGTTTTTATTATCCCCAGAGAGGAGAAGTGGGCATGTGTTCGGCAGGTGAAAAGGGCGGATTCTGTTTCAGAGAATTAACGATGATCCCCATGGTTATCCCGTTCCTTTAATAATCCTTTACTTCATCAGCTGGAAATCCACCATGGTTCTCTATACTTCTCTTTGCGTGGGATCAGGAAACTGGCTTGTTCCAAGAAGTATGCCGCAGAGCTTTTCAATTAACCACTACGTTGAAAATTATTTGCAGGTGTTCAGCGTTTCACCATAATTGTGATAACGTTTGTTTGTGCCTCCTGAAACCCAAGAAGGCTGCAACGGACATAACTATGCTGAGGAGTAGCTGACTTGGTGTTGCCTATTTTTGTTAGTGGAGACTGACAAGAAGCCATTCTTCTAAGTATCATCCCACCACCATTTTTCCATTGTTTTAAAATGCAGGGAAATTTTGCAAGTTAGCATTATAATTAGTACCTGGAGGGTACGGTTCTTTTTTTGTGTGTGTGGTCGATGTGGATGGGGGGGTCAGGCCCTCTGTCAGTTCGCTGGTTAGTTTTTATTATCCCCAGAGAGGAGAAGTGGGCATGTGTTTGGCAGGTGAAAAAGGCGGATTCTGTTTCAGAGAATTAACGATGATCCCCATGGTCATCCCGTTCCTTTAATAATCCTTTACTTCATCAGCTGGAAATCCACCATGGTTCTCTATACTCCTCTTTGCGTGGGAACAGGTAACTGGCTTGTTCCAAGAAGTATGCCGCAGAGCTTTTCAATTAACCACTACGTTGAAAATTAGTTGCAGGTGTTCAGCGTTTCACCATAATTGTGATAACGTTTGTTTGTGCCTCCTGAAACCCAAGAAGGCTGGGACGGACATAAGTATGCTGAGGCCTAGCTGACCTGGTGTTGCCTATTTTTGTTAGTGGAGACTGACAAGAAGCCATTCTTCTAAGTATCATCCCACCATCATTTGTCCTTTGTTTAAAAATGCAGGGAAATTTTGCAAATTGGCATTATAATTAGTAGCTGGAGGGTACTTTTTTTTTTGTGGGGCCGGTCAGGATGGGTGTTCAGGCCCTCTGTCAGATCGCTGGTTTGTTTTTATTATCCCCAGAGAAGAGTAGTGGGCATGTGTTTGGCAGGTGAAAAGTGCGGATTCTGTTTCAGAGAATTAAACAGGATCCGCATGGTCATCTCATTCCTTTAAGAATCCTTTGCTTCATCAGTTGGGATTCCACCATGTTTCTATATACTCCTCTATGCGTGGGCACAGGTACCTGGCTTGTTCCAAGAAGTATGCTGGAGAGTTTTCAAATTAACCAGTACCTTGAAAATTATTTGCAGGTTTTCAGCGTTTCACCATAATTTTGATAACGTTTTTATGTGCCTCCTGAAACCCAAGAAGGCTGCGACGGACATAACTATGCTGAGGCGTAGCTGACTTGGTGTTGCCTATTTTTGTTAGTGGAGACAGACAAGAAGCCATTCTTCTAAGTATCATCCCACCACCATTTTTCCATTGTTTTAAAATGCAGGGAAATTTTGCAAGTTAGCATTATAATTAGTAGCTGGAGGGTACGGTTTTTTTTTTGTGTGTGTGGTCGATGTGGATGGGGGGGTCAGGCCCTCTGTCAGTTCGCTGGTTAGTTTTTATTATCCCCAGAGAGGAGAAGTGGGCATGTGTTTGGCAGGTGAAAAGGGCGGATTCTGTTTCAGAGAATTAACGATGATCCCCATGGTCATCCCGTTCCTTTAATAATCCTTTACTTCATCAGCTGGAAATCCACCATGGTTCTATATACTCCCATTTGCGTGGGAACCGGTAACTGGCTTGTTCCAAGAAGTATGCCGCAGAGCTTTTCAATTAACCACTACGGTGAAAATTATTTGCAGGTGTTCAGCGTTTCACCATAATTGTGATAACGTTTGTTTGTGCCTCCTGAAACCCAAGAAGGCTGCGACGGACATAACTATGCTGAGGAGTAGCTGACTTGGTGTTGCCTATTTTTGTTAGTGGAGACTGACAAGAAGCCATTCTTCTAAGTATCATCCCACCACCATTTTTCCGTTGTTTAAAAATGCAAGAAAATTTTGCAAGTTAGCATTATAATTAGTAGCTGGAGGCTACGGTGTTTTTTGTTTTTTTTGTTTCCTATGGGGTCTCTGTGGATGTGTTCGTCAGGCCCTCTGTAAGTTCGCCGGTTTGTTTTTATTATCCCCAGAGAGGAGAAGTGGGTATTAGTATGGCAGGTGAAAACTGCGGATCTGTTTCAGAGAATTAAACAGGATCCGCATGTTAATCCCGTTCCTTTAAGAATCCTTTGCTTCATGAGCTGGAAATCCACCATGGTTCTATATACTTCTCCATGCGTGGGCACAGGACACTGGCTTGTTCCAAGAAGTATGCCTCAGAGCTTTTCAATTAACCAGTATGTTGAAAATCCTTTGCAGGTTTTCAGCGTTTCACCATAATTGAGATAACGTGTGTATGTGCCTACTGAAACCAAATATGGCTGCTACGGACATAACTATGCTGAGGCGTAGCTGACTTGGTGTTGCCTATTTTTGTCAGTGGAGACTGACAAGAAGCCATTCTTCTAAGTATCATCCCACCATCATTTCTCCATTGTTTAAAAATGCAGGGAAATTTTGCAAATTGGCATTATAATTAGTAGCTGGAGGGTACTTATTTTTTTGTGGGGTCAGTTAGGATGGGTGTTCAGGCCCTCTGTCATATCGCTGGTTTGTTTTTATTATCCCCAGAGAAGAGCAGTGGGCATGTGTTTGGCAGGTGAAAATTGCGGATTCTGTTTCAGAGAATTAAAGAGGATCCGCATGGTCATCTCATTCCTTTAAGAATCCTTTGCTTCATCAGCTGGGAATCCACCATGTTTCTATATACTCCTCTATGCGTGGGCACAGGTACCTGGCTCGTTCCAAGAAGTATGCTGGAGAGTTTTCAAATTAACCAGTACGTTGAAAATTATTTGCATGTTTTCATCGTTTCACCATAATTTTGCTAACGTTTGTATGTGACTCCTGAAACGCAAGAAGGCTGCGACGGACATAACTATGCTGAGGAGTAGCTGACTTGGTGTTGCCTATTTTTGTTAGTGGAGACAGACAAGAAGCCATTCTTCTAAGTATCATCCCACCATCATTTTTCCATTGTTTTAAAATGCAGGGAAATTTGCAAGTTCGCATTATAATTAGTAGCTGGAGGGTATGGTTTTTTTTTTTGTGCGGTCGATGTGGATGGGGGGGTCAGGCCCTCTGTCAGTTCGCTGGTTAGTTTTTATTATCCCCAGAGAGGAGAAGTGGGCATGTGTTTGGCAGGTGAAAAGGGCGGATTCTGTTTCAGAGAATTAACGATGATCCCCATGGTCATCCCGTGACGTTAATAATCCTTTACTTCATCAGCTGGAAATCCACCATGGTTCTATATACTCCTCTTTGCTTGGGATCAGGTAACTGGCTTGTTCCAAGAAGTATGCCGCAGAGCTTTTCAATTAACCACTACGTTGAAAATTATTTGCAGGTGTTCAGCGTTTCACCATAATTGTGATAACGTTTGTTTGTGCCTCCTGAAACCCAAGAAGGCTGCGACGGACATAACTATGCTGAGGAGTAGCTGACTTGGTGTTGCCTGTTTTTGTTCGTGGAGACTGACAAGAAGCCATTCTTCTAAGTCTGATCCCACCACCATTTTTCCATTGGTTTAAAATGCAGGGAAATTTTGCAAGTTAGCATTATAATTAGTAGCTGGAGGGTACGGTTTTTTTTTTTCTGTGTGGTCGATGTGGATGGGGGGGTCAGGCCCTCTGTCAGTTCGCTGGTTAGTTTTTATTATCCCCAGAGAGGAGAAGTGGGCATGTGTTTGGCAGCTGAAAAGGACGGATTCTGTTTCAGAGTATTAACGATGATCCCCATGGTCATCCCGTTCCTTTAATAATCCTTTACTTCATCAGCTGGAAATCCACCATGGTTCTATATACTTGTCTATGCATGGGCACAGGAAACTGGCTTGTTCCAAGAAATATGCCTCAGAGCTTTTCAATTAACCAGTATGTTGAAAATCCTTTGCAGGTTTTCAGCGTTTCACCATAATTGTGATAACGTGTGTATGTGCCTACTGAAACCAAATATGGCTGCAACGGACATAACTATGCCGAGGTTTAGCTGACTTGGTGTTGCCTATTTTTGTCAGTGGAGACTAACAAGAAGCCATTCTTCTAAGTATCATCCCACCATCATTTCTCCATTGTTTAAAAATTTAGGTAAATTTTGCAAATTGGCATTATAATTAGTAGCTGCAGGGTACTTTTTTTTTTTTGTGGGGTCGGTCAGGATGGGTGTTCAGGCCCTCTGTCAGATCGCTGGTTTGTTTTTATTATCCCCAGAGAAGAGTAGTGGGCATGTGTTTGGCAGGTGAAAAGTGCGGATTCTGTTTCAGAGAATTAAACAGGATCCGCATGGTCATCTCATTCCTTTAAGAATCCTTTGCTTCATTAGCTGAGATTCCACCATGTTTCTATATACGCCTCTATGCGTCGGCACAGGTATCTGGCTTGTTCCAAGAAGTATGCTGGAGAGTTTTCAAATTAACCAGTACGTTGAAAATTATTTGCAGGTTTTCAGCGTTTCACCATAATTTTGATAACGTTTGTATATGCCTCCTGAAACCCAAGAGGGCTGCGACAGACATAACTATGCTGAGGAGTAGCTGACTTGGTGTTGCCTATTTTTGTTAGTGGAGACAGACAAGAAGCCATTCTTCTAAGTATCATCCCACCACCATTTTACCATTGTTTTAAAATGCAGGGAAATTTTGCAAGTTAGCATTATAACTAGTAGCTGGAGGGTACGGATTTTTTTTGTGTGTGTGGTCGATGTGGATGGGAGGTCAGGCCCTCTGTCAGTTCGCTGGTTAGTTTTTATTATCCCCAGAGAGGAGAAGTGGGCATGTGTTTGGCAGGTGAAAAGGGCGGATTCTGTTTCACAGAATTAACGATGATCCCCATGGTCCTCCCGTTCCTTTAATAATCCTTTACTTCATCAGCTGGAAATCCACCATGGTTCTATATACTCCTCTTTGCGTGGGAACAGGTAACTGGCTTGTTCCAAGAAGTATGCCGCAGAGCTTTTCAATTAACCACTACGTTGAAAATTATTTGCAGGTGTTCAGCGTTTCACCATAATTGTGATAACGTTTGTTTGTGCCTCCTGAAACCCAAGAAGGCTGCGACGGACATAACTATGCTGAGGCGTAGCTGACTTGGTTTTGCCTATTTTTGTTAGCGGAGACTGACAAGAAGCCATTCTTCTAAGTATCATCTCACCATCATTTTTCCATTGTTTAAAAATGCAGGAAAATTTTGCAAGTTAGCATTCTAATTAGTAGCTGGAGGCTTCGGTGTTTTTTTTTTTTTTTTTTTTCTGTGTGATCGGTGTGGGTGTGTTGGTCAGGCCCTCTGTCAGTTGGCTGGTTTGTTTTTATTATCCCCAGAAAGGAGAAGTAGGCATGTGTTTGTAAGGTGAAAAGTTCGGATTCTGTTTCAGAGAATGAAACAGGATCCGCATGCTCATCCCGTTCCTTTAGGAAACTTTCGCTTCATCAGCTGGGAATCCACCATGGTTCTATATACTCCTCTATGTGTGGGCACAGGTAACTGGCTTGTTCCAAGAAGTATGCCGCAGAGCTTTTCAATTAACCACTACGTTGAAAATTATTTGCAGGTTTTCAGCGTTTCACCGTAATTCTTATAAAGTTTGTATGTGTCTCCTGAAACCCAATATGGCTGCCAAGGACATAGGTATGCTGAGGCGTAGCTGACTTCGTGTTGCCTATTTTTGTTAGTGGAGACTGAAAAGAAGCCATTCTTCTAAGTATCATCCCACCATCATTTTTCCAATGTTTAATAATGTAGGGAAATTTTGCAAGTTAGCATTATAATTAGTAGCTGGAGGGTACTATTTTTTTTTTTTGTGGGGTCAGTGTGGATGGGTTGGTAAGGCCCTCTGTCAGTTCGCTGGTTTGTTTTTATTATCCCCAGAGAGGGGAAGTGGGTATTAGTATTGCAGGTGAAAACTGCGGATCTGTTTCAGAGAATTAAACAGGATCCGCATGGTAATCCAGTTCCTTTAAGAATCCTTTGCCTCATGAGCTGGGAATCCACCATGGTTCTATATACTTCTCTTTGCGTGGGCACAGAAAACTGGCTTGTTCCAAGAAGTATGCCTCAGAGCTTTTCAATTAACCAGTATGTTGAAAATCCTTTGCAGGTTTTCAGCGTTTCACCATAATTGTGATAACGTGTGTATGTGCCTACTGAAACCAAATATGGCTGCTACGGACATAACTATGCTGAGGCGTAGCTGACTTGGTGTTGCCTATTTTTGTCAGTGGAGACTGACAAGAAGCCATTCTTCTAAGTATCATCCCACCATCATTTCTCCATTGTTTAAAAATGCAGGGAAATTTTGCCAATTGGCATTATAATTAGTAGCTTGAGGGTCCTTTTTTTTTTTGTGGGTTCGGTCAGGATGGGTGTTCAGGCCCTCTGTCAGATCGCTGGTTTGTTTTTATTATCCCCAGAGAAGAGTAGTGGGCATGTGTTTGGCAGGTGAAAAGTGCGGATTCTGTTTCAGAAAACGATACAGGATCCGCATGCTCCTCCCGTTCCTTTAAAAAATTTGCTTCATCAGGTGGGAATCCACCATGGTTCTACATACTCCTCTATGTGTGGGCACAGGTAACTAGCTTGTTCCAAGAAGTATGCCGCAGAGCTTTTCAATTAAGCAGTACGTTGAAAATCATTTGCAGGTTTTCAGCGTTTCACCATAATTCTTATAACGTTTGTATGTGTCTCCTGAAACCCAATATGGCTGCCACGGACATAAGTATGCTGAGGCGTAGCTGACTTCGTGTTGCCTATTTTTGTTAGTGGAGACTGACTGGAAGCCATTCTTCTAAGTATCATCCCACCGTCATTTTTCTATTGTTTAAAAATGCAGGGAAATTTTGCAAGTTATCATTATAATTAGTAGCTGGAGGGTACTTTTTTTTTTTTGTGGGGTCAGTGTGGAGGGGTTGGTCAGGCCATCTGTCAATTCACTGGTTTGTTTTTATTATCCCCAGAGAGGAGAAGTGGGCATGTGTTTGGCAGGTGAAAACTGCGGATCTGTTTCAGAGAATTAAACAGGATCTGCATGGTCATCTCATTCCTTTAAGAATCCTTTGCTTCATGAGCTGGGATTCCACCATGTTTCTATATACTCCTCTATGCATGGGCACAGGTACCTGGCTTGTTCCAAGAAGTATGCCGCTGAGCTTTTCTATTACCACTACGTTGAAAATTATTTGCAGGTGTTCAGCGTTTCACCATAATTGTGATAACGTTTGTTTGTGCCTCCTGAAACCCAAGAAGGCGGCGACGGACATAACTATGCTGAGGAGTAGCTGACTTGGTGTTGCCTATTTTTGTTAGTGGAGACGGACAAGAAGCCATTCTTCTAAGTATCATCCCACCACCATTTTTCCATTGTTTTAAAAAGGAGGGAAATTTTGCAAGTTAGCATTATAATTAGTAGCTGGAGGGTACGGTTTTTTTTTTTTGTGTGTGGTCGATGTGGATGGGGGGGTCAGGCCCTCTGTCAGTTCGCTGGTTAGTTTTTATTATCCCCAGAGAGGTGAAGTGGGCATGTGTTTGGCAGGTGAAAAGGGCGGATTCTGTTTCAGAGAATTAACGATGATCCCCATGGTCATCCCGTTCTTTAATAATCCTTTACTTCATCAGCTGGAAATCCACCATGGTTCTATATACTCCTCTTTGCGTGGGAACAGGTAAGTGGCTTGTTCCAAGAAGTATGCCGCAGAGCTTTTCAATTAACCACTACGTTGAAAATTATTTGCAGGTGTTCAGCGTTTCACCATAATTGTGATAACGTTTGTTTGTGCCTCCTGAAACCCAAGAAGGCTGCGACGGACATAACTATGCTGAGGAGTAGCTTACTTGGTGTTGCCTATTTTTGTTAGTGGAGACTGACAAGAAGCCATTCTTCTAAGTATCATCCCACCACCATTTTTCCATTGTTTTAAAATGCAGGGAAATTTTGCAAGTTAGCATTATAATTAGTAGCTGGAGGGTACGTTTTTCTTTTTTTTGTGTGGTCGATGTGGATGGGGGGGTCAGGCCCTCTGTCAATTCTCTGGTTAGTTTTTATTATCCCCTGAGAGGAGAAGTGGGCATGTGTTTGGCAGGTGAAAAGGGCGGATTCTGTTTCAGAGAATTAACGATGATCCCCATGGTCATCCCGTTCCTTTAATAATCCTTTACTTCATCAGCTCGAAATCCACCATAGTTCTATATACTCCTCTTTGCGTGGGATCAGGTAACTAGCTTGTTCCAAGAAGTATGCCGCAGAGCTTTTCAATTAACCACTACGTTGAAAATTATTAGTAGGTGTTCAGCGTTTCACCATAATTGTGATAACGTTTGTTTGTGCCTCCTGAAACCCAAGAAGGCTGCGACGGACATAACTATGCTGAGGAGTAGCTGACTTGGTGTTGCCTATTTTTGTTAGTGGAGACAGACAAGAAGCCATTCTTCTAAGTATCATCCCACCACCATTTTTCCATTGTTTTAAAATGCAGGGAAATTTTGCAAGTTAGCATTATAATTAGTAGCTGGAGGGTACGGTTTTTTTGTGTGTGTGGTCGATGTGGATGGGGGGGTCAGGCCCTCTGTCAGTTCGCTGGTTAGTTTTTATTATCCCCAGAGAGGAGAAGTGGACATGTGTTTGGCAGGTGAAAAGTTCGGATTCTGTTTCAGAGAATGAAACAGGATCCGCATGCTCATCCCGTTCCTTTAGGGAACTTTTGCTTCATCACCTGGGAATCCACCATGGTTCTATATACTCCTCTATGTGTCGGCACAGGTAACTGGCTTGTTCTAAGAAGTATGCCGCAGAGCTTTTCAATTAAGCAGTACGTTGAAAATTATTTGCAGGTTTTCAGCGTTTCACCATAATTCTTATAACGTTTGTATGTGTCTCCTGAAACCCAATATGGCTGCCACGGACATAAGTATGCTGAGGAGTAGCTCACTTGGTGTTGCCTATTTTTGTTAGTGGAGACTGACTGGAAGCCATTCTTCTAAGTATCATCCCACCATCATTTTTCCATTGTTTAAAAATGAAGGGAAATTTTGAAATTTATCATTATAATTAGTAGCTGGAGGGTACTTTTTTTTTTTTTTGTGGGGTCAGTGTGGAGGGGTTGGTCAGGCCATCTGTCAATTCACTGGTTTGTTTTTATTATCCCCAGAGAGGAGAAGTGGGCATGTGTTTGGCAGGTGAAAAGTGCGGATTCTGTTTCAGAGAATTAAACAGGATCCGCATGGTCATCTTATTCCTTTAAGAATCCTTTGCTTCATCAGCTGGGATTCCACCATGTTTCTATATACTCCTCTATGCGTGAGCACAGGTACCTGGCTTGTTCCAAGAAGTATGCTGGAGAGTTTTCAAATTAGCCAGTACGTTGAAAATTATTGGCAGGTTTTCAGCGTTTCACCATAATTTTGCTAACGTTTGTATGTGCCTCCTGAAACCCAAGAAGGCTGCGACGGACATAACTATGCTGAGGAGTAGCTGACTTGGTGTTGCCTATTTTTGTTAGTGGAGACAGACAAGAAGCCATTCTTCTAAGTATCATCCCAGCACCATTTTTCCATTGTTTTAAAATGCAGCGAAATTTTGCAAGTTAGCATTATAATTAGTAGCTGGAGGGTACGGTTTTTTTGTGTGTGTGGTCGATGTGGATGGGGGGGTCAGGCCCTCTGTCAGTTCGCTGGTTAGTTTTTATTATCCCTAGAGAGGAGAAGTGGGCATATGTTTGGCAGGTGAAAAGGGCGTATTCTGTTTCAGAGAATTGACGATGATCCCCATGGTCATCCCGTTCCTTTAATAATCCTTTACTTCATCAGCTGGAAATCCACCATGGTTCTATATACTCCTCTTTCCGTGGGAACAGGTAACTGGCTTGTTCCAAGAAGTATGCCGCAGAGCTTTTCAATTAACCAATACGTTGAAAATTATTTGCAGGTGTTCAGCGTTTAACCCTAACGAGAACCCCTAAAGATAACCCTGAACCCTGTCCCTAACCCCAGCAGTAAACTTTAACCCTAAAGCTAAGCCAAACCCGTAACCCTACTCCTATCCTTTTACCCTAAAACTAACCCCTAAACCTAACCCCTATACCTCACCCTAACTCTAACCCCAATCCTAATTCTAACCATACCCCTTCATAAAACACTAACTCCTAACTGTTAACCCTAACACTAACCAAAAACCCTAATCACTAGTCCCTAACCCTAACGCTTATCCTTTACCCTAACCGTTAACCCTCACCCTAAATCTTAACACTGACCCTAACCTTAACCTTTAACTCTAAGCCTAACCCTTAAGCCTACAGTAAGGAAGACCCTTAATGCTAATGGGATCCCTTATCCCTAACCCTAACACTACAGCTAAAAATAACCCTAACCTTGGATCCTTAAACCTAACCCCTAACACTTACTTTAACCCCAAACCCTAACCCTAATCCTAAGCATTCAACCTAACCCTATCTCTTAAACCTAACGCTAGCCCTTACCCTAACGCCTAGATCTAACCCTAAATCTAACCTACCGCCTAATCCTTACCTTAAGCCCTAATGCTAACACTAACCCTGAACCCTAAACCTACCCGTAACCCTTAACACTAACCCTATCCGTGAACCTTAACCCTGACCCTAACCATTACCTGCACCCAAGCATTTAACCCTGACCCTAACCCAAATCCTTAATGCTAACCCTAACACTAAACCCTAACCCTAAGTCCAACACTTAACCCTAATCCTATCCCTTAACCCTAACCCTAACCTTAACCCTAATGCTAACCCCTAAACGTAACCCTAACCGTGACCAGTAAACCTAACCCTAACCTCTAACACAAACCATAGCACATAACTCTAACCCTAAAACTAACCCTAACCTTAACCGTAAACCCTAACTCTTAACCTTAACCCTAAGCGTTAACTCTCACGCTAACCTTTAATCCTAACCCTAATCCTAATCTTCAACCCTAAACCTAACACTTAACCCTAACCCTGTACCAAACCCTAACCCCTCATCTTAACCCTAACCGTAAACCTCAACCCTAAAGCAAAGTGTAACCGTTAAACCTAAGAGTAACCTTTAACCCGAACCCTATTCCCTAACCCTAAGCCCTCACCCTTACACTAAACTTCATCCTTAACCCTAACCATACTCCTAACCCTAAATCTAATTCTCAGACTTCTTGCTTTCTTAGAATTTGGAAAGCCTGCAATCCTCCCATGCCATGCGTGAAAGGAGGCTCTACCACTGTGTCCTGCATGAAACCCACGGGCCCATACCCAGAGTATGATAGAGTGGGTTCCCGGGTACAATCCCTGCCCCCTAAACTCCCCCCGCCCGCCTAATGCAGACAGGGCTAGTGCGCTAAGCATAAACAATACCTTTAACAGATAACCCTAACCCTGAACATAACACCCAACCCTGTTCCTATTTCTCCCACTAACATGTAAACCTCACCGTGCGCCTAACTTTAACCTCTTATCCTAACGTTAATGCATAACCCATTTCCTGAGAACAACCCCTATCCCATAATTCTAACCCTATCTCCTAGTCATCACTGTGACACCTAATCCCTAACCCTAATTCTAAACCGCTAACCCTAACCGTAACCCTACCTACAACCCTAACACTGACAGTAACCCTTACTTCTAACCCCAACGCTCTGCCTAACATAAACCCTAACCCTTGACCCTAAACCTTCACCCTAACCCCTAAGCCTTACCCTAACCCTTAACCCTAATCCTAATCCTAACCATTAAACCTAACCCTAGCTCTTAAGGCTAACCCTAAACCTTACCCTCACGACTAGACCTATCCCTGACACTAACCTAACACCTAACGCTAAACAGAACCCCTAAAGCTAACCTTGAACCCTATCCCTAACCCTAGCAGTAAACTTTAACCCTAAACCTATGCCCAACCCGTAACCCTAATCCTATCCTTTTACCCTAAAACTAACCCCTAAACCTAACCCCTATACCTCACCCTAACTCTAACCCCAATCCTAATTCTAACCATACCCCTTCATAAAACACTAACTCCTAACCGCTAACCCTAACACTAACCAAAATCCCTAATCACTAATCCCTAACCCTAATGCTTAACCTTTACCCTAACCGTTAACCCTCACCCTAAATCTTAACACTGACCCTAACCTTAACCTTTAACTCTAAGCCTAACCCTTAACCCTACAGTAAGGATGACCCTTAATGCTAATGGGATCCCTTATCCCTAACCCTAACACTACAGCTAAAAATAACCCTAACCTTGGATCCTTAAACCTAACCCCTAACACTTACTTTAACCCCAAACCATAACCCTAATCCTAAGCATTAAACCTAACCCTATCTCTTAACCCTAACGCTAGCCCTTACCCTAACGCCTAGATCTAACCCTAAATCTAACCTACCGCCTAATCCGAACCTTAATCCCTAATGCTAACACTAACCCTGAACCCTAAACCTACCCGTAACCCTTAACACTAACCCAATTCGTGAAGCTAAACCCTGACCCTAACCATTACCCGCACCCAAGCATTTAACCCTTACTCTAACCCTAATCCTTAATGATAAACTTAACACTAAACCCTAACCCTAAGCCCAACACTTAACCCTAATCCTATCCCTTAACCCTAACCCTAACCCTAATGCTACCCCCTAAAAGTAACCCTAACCGTGACCAGTAAACCTAACCCTAACCTCTAACACAAACCATAGCACATAACTCTAACCCTAAAACTAACCCTAACCCTAACCCTAACCCTAAACCCTAACTCTTAACCTAAACCCTAAGCGTTAACTCTCACGCTAACCTTTAATCCTAACCCTAATTCTAATCTTCAACCCTAAACCTAACACTTAACCCTAACCCTGTACCAAACCCTAACCCCTCATCTTAACCCTACCCGTAAACCTAAACCCTAAACCAAAGTGTAACCGTTAAACCTAAGAGTAACCTTTAACCCTAACCCTAATCCCTAACCCTAAGCCCTCACCCTAACACTAAACTTCATCCTTAACCCTAACCAGAATCCTAACCCTAAATCTAATTCTCAGACTTCTTGCTTTCTTAGAGTTTAGAAAGCCTGCAATCCTCCCATGCCATGCGTGAAAGGAGGCTCTACCACTGTGTCCTGCATGAAACCCACGGGCCCATACCCAGAGTATGATAGAGTGGGTTCCCGGGTACAATCCCAGCCCCCTAAACTCCCCCCGCCCGCCTAATGCAGACAGGGCCCGTGCGCTAAGCATAAACAATACCTTTAACAGAAAACCCAAACCCTGAACATAACACCCAGCCCTGTTCCTATTTCTCCCCTTAACACGTAAACCTCACCGTGCGCCTAACTTTAACCTCTTATCCTAACGTTAATGCATAACCCATTTCCTGAGAACAACCCCTATCCCATAATTCTAACCCTATCTCCTAGTCATCACTGTGACACCTAATCCCTAACCCTAATTCTAAACCGCTAACCCTAACCGTAACGCTACCTACAACGCTAACACTGACAGTAACCCTTACTTCTAACCCCAACGCTATGCCTAACAAAAACCCTAACCCTTGACCCTAACCCTTCACCCTAACCCCTAAGCCTTACCCTAACCCTTAACCCTAATCCTAATCCTAACCATTAAACGTAACCCTAGATCTTAAAGCTAACCCTAAACCTTACCCTCACGACTAGACCTAACCCTGACACTAACCTAACACCTAACCCTAACCAGAACCCCTAAAGCTAACCCTGAACCCTATCCCTAACCCTAGCAGTAAACTTTAACCCTAAACCTAAGCCCAACCCGTAAGCCTAATCCTATCCTTTTACCCTAAAACTAAGCCCTAAACCTAACCCCTATACCTCACCCTAACTTTAACCCCGATCCTAATTCTAACCATACCCCTTCATAAAACACTAACTCCTCACCGCTAACAATAACACTAACCAAAAACCCTAATCACTAATCCCTAACCCTAACGCTTAACCTTTACCCTAACCGTTAACCCTCACCCTAAATCTTAACACTGACCCTAACATTAACCTTTAACTCTAAGCCTAACCCTTAACCCTACAGTAAGGAAGACCCTTAATGCTAATGGGATCCCTTATCCCTAACCCTAATACTACAGCTAAAAATAACCCTAACCTTGGATCCTTAAACCTAACCCCTAACACTTACTTTAACCCCAAACCCTAACCCTAATCCTAAGCTTTAAACCTAAACCTATCTCTTAACCCTAACGCTAGCCCTTACCCTATCGCCTAGATCTATCCATAAATCTAACCTACCGCCTAATCCTAGCCTTAAGCCCTAATGCTAACACTAACCTTGAACCCTAAACCTACCCGTAACCCTTAACACTAACCCTATCCGTGAACCTTAACCCTGACCCTAACCATTACACGCACCCAAGCATTTAACCCTGACCCTAACCCTAATCCTTAATGATAACCCTAACACTAAACCCTAACGCTAAGCCCAACACTTAACCTTAATCCTATCCTTTAACCCTAACCGTAACCCTAATGCTAACCCCTAAACGTAACCCGAACCGTGACCAGTAAACCTAACCCTAACCTCTAACACAAACCCTAGCACATAACTCTAACCCTAAAACTAACCCTAACCCTAACCCTAACACCTAACTCTTAACCTTAACCCTAAGCGTTAACTCTCACGCTAACCTTTAATCCTAACCCTAATCCTAATCTTCAACCCTAAACCTAACACTTAACCCTAACCCTGTACCAAACCCTAACCCCTCATCTTAACCCTAACCGTAAACCTCAACCCTAAACCAAAGTGTAACCGTTAAATCTAAGAGTAACCTTTAACCCTAACCCTAATCCCTAACCCTAAGCCCTCACCCTAACACTAAACTTCATCCTTAACCCTAACCATAACCCTAACCCTAAATCTAATTCTCAGACTTCTTGCTTTCTTAGAGTTTAGAAAGCCTGCAATCCTCCCACGCCATGTGTGAAAGGAGGCTCTGCCACAGTGTCCTGCATGAAACCCAGAGGCGCATACACTGCGTGCGGTAGAGTGGGTTCCCAGCGACCATCACAGACACCTAACTTTGCCTCCTAGGGCATACAGGGCCCGTGCCCTTAGCATAAACCCTACCCCTCACCCATAAGCCTAACCCACAACATAACACCTAACCCTCATCCTACTGCTCACCTTAACAGGTAAACCTCACCATAACCCTAACTTTAACCCCATATCTTAACGTTAATGCATGACACCCTGAGAACAAGCCCTATACTGTCATTATAACCCTAACTCCTAGCTATAACCGTAACACCTAATCCCTACTTCTGAAACGCCAACCCTAACCTTAACCCGACCAACAACACTAACACTAACCCTAACCCCTTACCCTAACCCTACGCCTAAAAGTAACCCTAACCGTTGATCCTTCGTCATAACCCCTAACCTTAACCCTAACCCTTAACCCTATTCCCAATCCTAACCATTAAACAGAACCCTAACTCTTAACCCTAACCCTAACCTTTACCCTAATGCCTAGAGATCTAACCCCAACACTGACCTACAGTTAACAGTAACCCCAACCCCTAATGCTAACCTTAAACCTGAACCAAGCTCCTAACCCTTAACCCTAACACTATCCCTAACCCCTATGCCTAACCCCAACTGTTAACCCTCTAACCCTCACCCTGAATCCTAACCCTATCCCTTAACCCTAACCGCTAACCCTAACGCTAACTCCAACCCTAAACCTTACCCTGGCCCCCTAACCCAGACTTAACACCTTACCCCTAACACTAACTCTAACCCTAACCACTAATCCCTAGCACCTAACCCTGACTCGAAACCTAACCCCTAACACGAAAAACCCTAACCCCAACCCCAACCCTAATTCTCACACTACTTCCATTCCCAGAGTGAAGCAAGCCTACAATACAGCCATGCCATGTGTGAGATGAGACTCCGCCTGAGTCCTGCATGGAGGTCCTGTCCCAAGGCCCAGGGAATGATGTTGTGCTTTCGTGGTGACTCCGACCGCACCCCTCTCACCGTAGATTAACCAGGTCCTGTGCCCTTAAACTGACCGCTAAAGCTAAGCCCTACCACGAACGCTAACCCCTGACCCTGAACCTAAGCCCCGAGCCTAAAGCCCAACATTAACTCTAGACCCTTACCCTAAACCTAATCCCTAACCCTAATGCTAACCCCTAAACCCAACCCTAACCATGAACAGTAAACCTAACCCTAACCCCTAACACAAACCATAGCACATAACTCTAACCCTAAAACGAACCCTAAGCCTAACCGTAAACCCTAACTCTTAACCTTAACCCTAAGCGTTAACTCTCACGCTAACCTTTAATCCTAACCCTAATCCTAATCTTCAACCCTAAACCTAACACTTAACCCTAAACGTCTACCAAACACTAACCCCTCATCTTAACCCTAACCGTAAACCTCAACCCTAAACCAAAGTGTAACCGTTAAACCTAAGAGTGACCTTTAACCCTAACCCTAAGCCCTAACCCTAAGCCCTCACCCTAACACTAAACTTCATCCTTTACCCTAACCATAACCCTAACCCTAAATCTTATTCTCAGACTTCTTGCTTTCTTAGAGTTTAGAAAGCCTGCAATCCTTCCATGCCATGCGTGAAAGGAGGCTCTACCACTGTGTCCTGCATGAAACCCACGGGCCCATACCCAGAGTATGATAGAGTGGGTTCCCGGGTACAATCCTAGCCCCCTAAACTCCCCACGCCCGCCTAATTCAGACAGGGCCCGTGCGCTGAGCATAAACAATACCTTTAACAGATAACCCTAACCCTGAACATAACACCCAACCCTGTTCCTATTTCTCCCCTTAACACGTAAACCTCACCGTGCGCCTAAGTTTAACCTCTTATCCTAACGTTAATGCATAACCCATTTCCTGAGAACAACCCCTATCCCATAATTCTAACCCTATCTCCTAGTCATCACTGTAACACCTAATCCCTAACCCTAATTCTAAACCGCTAACCCTAACCGTAACCCTACCTACAACCCTAACACTGACAGTAACCCTTACTTCTAACCCCAACGCTATGCCTAACAAAAACCCTAACCCTTGACCCTAACCCCTAAGCCTTAACCTAACCCTTAACCCTAATCCTAATCCTAACCATTAAACCTAACCCTAGCTCTTAAAGCTAACCCTAAACCTTACCCTCACGACTAGACCTAACCCTGACACTAACCTAACACCTAACCCTAACCAGAACCCCTAAAGCTAACCCTGAACCCTATCCCTAACCCTAGCAGTAAACTTTAACCCTAAACCTAAGCCCAACCCGTAACCCTAATCCTATCCTTTTACCCTAAAACTAACCCCTAAACCTAACCCCTATACCTCACCCTAACTCTAACCCCAATCCTAATTCTAACCATACCCCTTCATAAAACACTAACTCCTAACCGCTAACCCTAACACTAACCAAAAACCCTAATCACTAATCCCTAACCCTAACGCTTAACCTTTACCCTAACCGTTAACCCTCACCCTAAATCTTAACACTGACCCTAACCTTCACCTTTAACTCTAAGCCTAACCCTTAACCCTACAGTAAGGAAGACCCTTAATGCTAATGGGATCCCTTATCCCTAACCCTAACACTACAGCTAAAAATAACCCTAACCTTGGATCCTTAAACCTAACCCCTAACACTTACTTTAACCCCAAACCCTAACCCTAATCCTAAGCATTAAACCTAACCCTATCTCTTAACCCTAACGCTAGCCCTTACCCTAACGCCTAGATCTAACCCTAAATCTAACCTACCGCCTAATCCTAACCTTAAGCCCTAATGCTAACACTAACCCTGAACCCTAAACCTACCCGTAACCCTTAACACTAACCCTATCTGTCAACCTTATCCCTGACCCTAACAATTACCCGCACCCAAGCATTTAACCCTGATTCTAACCCTAATCCTTAATGCTAAACTTAACACAAAACCCTAACCCTAAGCCGAACACTTAACCCTAATCCTATCCCTTAACCCTAAGACTAACCATAACCCTAATGCTAACCCCTAAACCTAACCCTAACCGTGACCAGTAAACCTAACCCTAACCTCTAACACAAACCATAGCACATAACTCTAACCCTAAAACTAACCCTAAACTTAACCCTAAACCCTAACTGTTAACCTTAACCCTAAGCGTTAACTCTCACGCTAACCTTTAATCCTAACCCTAATCCTAATCTTCAACCCTAAACCTAACACTTAACCCTAACCCTGTACCAAACCCTAACCCCTCATCTTAACCCTAACCATAAACCTCAACCCTAAACCAAAGTGTAACCGTTAAACCTAAGAGTAACCTTTAACCCTAACCCTAACCCCTAACCCTAAGCCCTCACCCTAACACTAAACTTCATCCTTAACCCTAACTATAACCCTAACCCTAAATCTAATTCTCAGACTTCTTGCTTTCTTAGAGTTTAGAAAGCCTGCAATCCTCCCATGCCATGCGTGAAAGGAGGCTCTACCACTATGTCCTCCATGAAACCCACGGGCCCATACCCAGAGTATGATAGAGTGGGTTCCCGGGTACAATCCCAGCCCCCTAAACTCCCCCCGCCCGCCTAATGCAGACAGGGCCCGTGCGCTAAGCATAAACAATACCTTTAACAGATAACCCTAACCCTGAACATAACACCCAACCCTGTTCCTATTTCTCCCCTTAACACGTAAACCTCACCGTGCGCCTAAGTTTAACCTCTTATCCTAACGTTAATGCATAACCCATTTCCTGAGAACAACCCCTATCCCATAATTCTAACCCTATCTCCTAGTCATCACTGTGACACCTAATCCCTAACCCTAATTCTAAACCGCTAACCCTAACCGTAACCCTACCTACAACCCTAACACTGACAGTAACCCTTACTTCTAACCCCAACGCTATGCCTAACAAAAACCCTAACCCTTGACCCTAACCCCTAAGCCTTACCCTAACCCTTAACCCTAATCCTAATCCTAACCATTAAACCTAACCCTAGCTCTTAAAGCTAACCCTAAACCTTACCCTCACGACTAGACGTAACCCTGACACTAACCTAACACCTAAACCTAACCAGAACCCCTAAAGCTAACCCTGAACCCTATCCCTAACCCCAGCAGTAAACTTTCACCCTAAACCTAAGCCCAACCCGTAACCCAAATCCTATCCTTTTACCCTAAAACTAACCCCTAAACCTAACCCCTATACCTCACCCTAACTCTAATCCCAATCCTAATTTTAACCATACCCCTTCATAAAACACTAACTCCTAACCGCTAACCCTAACACTAACCAAAAACCCTAATCACTAATCCCTAACCCTAACGCTTAACCTTTACCCTAACCGTTAACCCTCACCCTAAATCTTAACCCTGACCCTAACCTTAACCTTTAACTCTAAGCCTAACCCTTAACCCTACAGTAAGGAAGACCCTTAATGCTAAGGGGATCCCTTATCCCTAACCCTAACACTACATCTAAAAATAACCCTCACCTTGGATCCTTAAACCTAACCCCTAACACTTACTTTAACCCCAAACCCTAACCCTAATCCTAAGCATTAAACCGAACCCTATCTCTTAACCCTAACGCTAGCCCTTACCCTAACGCCTAGATCTAACCCTAAATCTAACCTACCGCCTAATCCTAACCTTAAGCCCTAACCCTAACCCTAACCCTGAACCCTAAACCTACCCGTAACCCTTAACACTAACCCTATCCGTGAACCTTAACCCTGACCCTAACCATTACCCGCACCCAAGCATTGAATCCTGACCCTAACCCTAATCATTAATGCTAACGTTAACACAAAACCCTAACTCTAAGCCCAACACTTAAACTAAATCCTATCCCTTAACCCTAACCCTAACCCTAACCCTAATTCTACCCCCTAAACGTAAACCTAACCGTGACCAGTAAACCTAACCCTAACCTCTAACACAAACCATAGCACATAACTCTAACCCTAAAACTAACCCTAACCCTAACCCTAAACCCTAACTCTTAACCTTAACGCTAAGCGTTAATTCTCACTCTAACCTTTACTCCTAACCCGAATCCTAATCTTCAACCCTAAACCGAACACTTAACCCTAACCCTGTACCAAACCCTAACCCCTCATCTTAACCCTAACCGTAAACCTCAACCCTAAACCAAAGTGTAACCGTTAAACCTAAGAGTAACCTTTAACCCTAACCCTAAGCCCTAACCCTAACCCTAACCCTAACCCTAACCCTAACCAAAGTGTAACCATTAAACCTAAGAGTAACCTCTAACCCTAACCGTAATCCCTAACCCTAAGCCCTCACCCTAACACTAAACTTCATCCTTAACCCTAACCATAATCCTAACCCTAAATCTAATTCTCAGACTTCTTGCTTTCTTAGAGTTTAGAGAGCCTGCAATCCTCCCATGCCATGCGTGAAAGGAGGCTCTACCACTGTGTCCTGCATGAAACCCATGGGCCCATACCCAGAGTATGATAGAGTGGGTTCCCGGGTACAATCCCAGCCCCCTAAACTCCCCCCGCCCGCCTAATGCCGACAGGGCCCGTGCGCTAAGCATAAACAATACCTTTAACAGATAACCCTAACCCTGAACATAACACCCAACCCTGTTCCTATTTCTCCCCTTAACACGTAAACCTCACCGTGCGCCTAAGTTTAACCTCTTATCCTAACGTTAATGCATAACCCATTTCCTGAGAACAACCCCTATCCCATAATTCTAACCCTATCTCCTAGTCATCACTGTGACAGCTAATCCCTAACCCTAATTCTAAACCGCTAACCCTAACCGTAACCCTACCTACAACCCTAACACTGACAGTAACCCTTACTTCTAACCCCAACGCTATGCTTAACAAAAACCCTAACCCTTGACCCTAACCCTTGACCCTAACCCCTAAGCCTTACCCTAACCCTTAACCCTAATCCTAATCCTAACCATTAAACCTAACCCTAGCTCTTAAAGCTAACCCTAAACCTTACCCTCACGACTAGACCTAACCCTGACACTAACCTAACACCTAACCCTAACCAGAACCCCTAAAGCTAACCCTGAACCCTATCCCTAACCCTAGCAGTAAACTTTAACCCTAAACCTAAGCCCAACCCATAACCCTAATCCTATCCTTTTACCCTAAAACTAACCCCTAAACCTAACCCCTATACCTCACCCTAACTCTAACCCCAATCCTAATTCTAACCATACCCCTTCATAAAACACTAACTCCTAACCACTAACCCTAACACTAACCAAAAACCCTAATCACTAATCCCTAACCCTAACGCTTACCCTTTAACCTAACCGTTAACCCTCACCCTAAATCTTAACACTGACCCTAACCTTAACCTTTAACTCTAAGCCTAATCCTAACCCTACAGTAAGGAAGACCCTTAATGCTAATGGGATCCCTTATCCCTAACCCTAACACTACAGCTAAAAGTAACCCTAACCTTGGATCCTTAAACCTAACCCCTAACACTTACTTTAACCCCAAACCCTAACCCTAATCCTAAGCATTAAACCTAACCCTATCTCTTAACCCTAACGCTAGCCCTTACCCTAACGCCTAGATCTAACCCTAAATCTAACCTACCGCCTAATCCTAACCTTAAGCCCTAATGCTAACACTAACCCTGAACCCTAAACCTACCCGTAACCCTTAACACTAACGCTATATGTGAACCTTAACCCTGACCCTAACCATTACCCGCACCCAAGCATTTAACCCTGATTCTAACCCTAATCCTTAATGATAAACCTAACACTAAAACCTAACCCTAAGGCCAGCACTTAACCCTAATCCTATCCCTTAACCCTAACCCTAACCCTAATGCTACCCCCTAAACGTTACTCTAACCGTGACCAGTAAACCTAACCCTAACCTCTAACACAAACCATAGCACATAACTCTAACCCTAAAACTAACCCTAACCCTAACCCTAACCCTAAACCCTAACTCTTAACCTTAACCCTAAGCGTTAACTCTCACGCTAACCTTTAATCCTAACCCTAATCCTAATCTTCAACCCTAAACCTAACACTTAACCCTAACCCTGTACCAAACCCTAACCCCTCATCTTAACCCTAACCGTAAACCTCAATCCTAAACCAAAGTGTAACCGTTAAACCTAAGAGTAACCTTTAACCCTAACCCTAATCCCTAACCCTAAGCCCTCACCCTAACACTAAACTTCATCCTTAACCCTAACCAGAATCCTAACCCTAAATCTAATTCTCAGACTTCTTGCTTTCTTAGAGTTTAGAAAGCCTACAATCCTCCCGTGCCATGCGTGAAAGGAGGCTCTACCACTGTGTCCTGCATGAAACCCACGGGCCCATACCCAGAGTATGATAGAGTGGGTTCCCGGGTACAATCCCAGCCCCCTAAACTCCCCCCGCCCGCCTAATGCAGACAGAGCCCGTGCGCTAAGCATAAACAATACCTTTAACAGATAACCCTAACCCTGAACATAACACCCAACCCTGTTCCTATTTCTCCCCTTAACACGTAAACCTCACCGTGCGCCTAACTTTAACCTCTTATCCTAACATTAATGCATAACCCATTTCCTGAGAACAACCCCTATCCCATAATTCTAACCCTATCTCCTAGTCATCACTGTGACACCTAATCCCTAAACCTAATTCTAAACCGCTAACCCTAACCGTAACCCTACCTACAACCCTAACACTGACAGTAATCCTTACTTCTAACCCCAACGCTATGCCTAACAAGAACCCTAACCCTTGACCCTAACCCTTCACCCTAACCCCTAAGCCTTACCCTAACCCTTAACCCTAATCCTAATCCTAACCATTAAACCTAACCCTAGCTCTTAAAGCTAACCCTAAACCTTACCCTCACGACTAGACCTAACCCTGACACTAACCTACCACCTAACCCTAAACAGAACCCTTAAAGCTAACCCTGAACCCTATCCCTAAATCCAGCAGGAAACTTTAACCCTAAACCTAAGCCCAACCCGTAACCCTAATCCTATCCTTCTACCCTAAAACTAACCCCTAAACCTAACCCCTATACCTCACCCTAACTCTAATCCCAATCCTAATTTTAACCATACCCCTTCATAAAACACTAACTCCTAACCGCTAACCCTAACACTAACCAAAAACCCTAATCACTAATCCCTAACCCTAAAGCTTAACCTTTACCCTAACCGTTAACCCTCACCCTAAATCTTAACACTGACCTTAACCTTAACCTTTAACTCTAAGCCTAACCCTTAACCCTACAGTAAGGACGACCCTTAATGCTAATGGGATCCCATATCCCTAACCCTAACACTACAGCTAAAAATAACCCTAACCTTGGATCCTTAAACCTAACCCCTAACACTTACTTTAACCCCAAACCCTAACCCTAATCCTAAGCTTTAAACCTAACCCTATCTCTTAACCCTAACGCTAGCCCTTACCCTAACGCCTAGATCTAACCCTAAATCTAACCTACCGCCTAATCCTAACCTTAAGCCCTAATACTAACACTAACCCTGAACCCTAAACCTACCCGTAACCCTTAACACTAACCCTATCTGTGAACCTTAACCCTGACTCTAACCATTACCCGCACCCAAGCATTTAACCCTGACCCTAACCCTAATCCTTAATGCTAACCCTAACACTAAACCCTAACCCTAAGCCCAACACTTATCCCTAATCCTATCCCTTAAGCCTAACCCTAACCCTAATGCCACCCCCTAAACGTAACCCTAACCGTGACCAGTAAACCTAACCCTAACCTCTAACACAAACCGTAGCACATAACTCTAAACCTAAAACTAACCCTAACCCTAACCCTAACCCTAAACCCTAACTCTTAACCTTAACCCTAAGCGTTAACTCTCACGCTAACCTTTAATCCTAACCCTAATCCTAATCTTCAACCCTAAACCTAACACTTAACCCTAACCCTGTACCAAACCCTAACCCCTCATCTTAACCCTAACCGTAGATCTCAACCCTAAACCAAAGTGTAACCGTTAAACCTAAGAGTAACCTTTAACCCTAACCCTAATCCCTAACCCTAAGCCCTCACCCTAACACTAAACTTCATCCTTAACCCTAACCAGAATCCTAACCCTAAATCTAATTCTCAGACTTCTTGCTTTCTTAGAGTTTAGAAAGCCTGCAATCCTCCCATGCCATGCGTGAAAGGAGGCTCTACCACTGTGTCCTGCATGAAACCCACGGGCCCATACCCAGAGTATGATAGAGTGGGTTCCCGGGTACAATCCCAGCCCCCTAAACTCCCCCAGTCCGCCTAATGCAGACAGGGCCCGTGCACTTAGCATAAACAATACGTTTAACAGATAACTCTAACCCTGAACATAACACCCAACCCTGTTCATATTTCTCCCCTTAACACGTAAACCTCACCGTGCGCCTAACTTTAACCTCTTATCCTAACGTTAATGCATAACCCATTTCCTGAGAACAACCCCTATCCCATAATTCTAACCCTATCTCCTAGTCATCACTGTGACACCTAATCCCTAACCCTAATTCTAAACCGCTAACCCTAACCGTAATCCTACCTCAACCCTAACAATGACAGTAACCCTTACTTCTAACCCCAACGCTATGCCTAACAAAAACCCTAACCCTTGACCCTAACCCTTGACCCAAACCCCTAAGCCTTACCCTAACCCTTAACCCTAATCCTAATCCTAACCATTAAACCTAACCCTAGCTCTTAAAGCTAACCCTAAACCTTACCCTCACGACTAGACCTAACCCTGACACTAACCTAACACCTAACCCTAACCAGAACCCCTAAAGCTAACCCTGAACCCTATCCCTAACCCTAGCAGTAAACTTTAACCCTAAACCTAAGCCCAACCCGTAACCCTAATCCTATCCTTTTACCCTAAAACTAACCCTAAACCTAACCCCTATACCTCACCCTAACTCTAACCCCAATCCTAATTCTAACCATACCCCTTCATAAAACACTAACTCCTAACCGCTAACCCTAACAGTAACCAAAAACCCTAATCACTAATCCCTAACCCTAGCGCTTAACCTTTACCCTAACCGTTATCCCTCACCCTAAATCTTAACACTGACCCTAACCTTAACCTTTAACTCTAAGCCTAACGCTTAACCCTACAGTAAGGAAGACCCTTAATGCTAATGGGATCCCTTATCCCTAACCCTAACACTACAGCTAAAAATAACCCTAACCTTGGATCCTTAAACCTAACCCCTAACACTTACTTTAACCCCAAACCCTAACCCTAATCCTAAGCATTAAACCTAACCCTATCTCTTAACCCTAACGCTAGCCCTTACCCTAACGCCTAGATCTAACCCTAAATCTAACCTACCGCCTAATCCTAACCTTAAGCCCTAATGCTAACACTAACCCTGAACCCTAAACCTACCCGTAACCCTTAACACTAACCCTATCTGTGAACCTTAACCCTGACCCTAACCATTACCCGCACCCAAGCATTTAACCCTGACCCTAACCCTAATCCTTAATGCTAACACTAACACTAAACCCTAACCCTAAGCCCAACACTTATCCCTAATCCTATCCCTTAACCCTAACCCTAACCCTAATGCTACCCCCTAAACGTAACCCTAACCGTGACCAGTAAACCTAACCCTAACCTCTAACACAAACCAGAGCACATAACTCTAACCCTAAAACTAACCCTAAAACTAACCCTAACCCTAACCCTAACTCTTAACCTTAACCCTAAGCGTTAACTCTCACGCTAACCTTTAATCCTAACCCTAATCCTAATCTTCAACCCTAAACCTAACACTTAACCCTAACCCTGTACCAAACCCTAACCCCTCATCTTAACCCTAACCGTAAACCTCAACCCTAAACCAAAGTGTAACCGTTAAAACTAAGAGTAACCTTTAACCCTAACCCTAATCCCTAACCCTAAGCCCTCACCCTAACACTAAACTTCATCCTTCACCCTAACCAGAATCCTAACCCTAAATCTCATTCTCAGAATTCTTGCTTTCTTAGAGTTTAGAAAGCCTGCAATCCTCCCATGGCATGCGTGAAACGAGGCTGTACCACTGTGTCCTGCATGAAACCCACGGGCCCATACCCAGAGTATGATAGAGTGGGTTCCAGGGTACAATCCCAGCCCCCTAAACTCCCCCCGCCCGCCTAATGCAGACAGGGCCCGTGTGCTAAGCATAAACAATACGTTTAACAGTTAACCCTAACCCTGAACATAACACCCAACCCTGTTCCTATTTCTCCCCTTAACACGTAAACCTCACCGTGCGCCTAACTTTAACCTCTTATCCTAACGTTAATGCATAACCCATATCCTGGGAACAACCCCAATCCCATAATTCTAACCCTATCTCCTAGTTATCACTGTGACACCTAATCCCTAACCCTAATTCTAAACCGCTAACCCTAACCGTAACCCTACCTACAACCCTAACACTGACAGTAACCCTTACTTCTAACCCCAACGCTATGCCTAACAAAAACCCTAACCCTTGACCCTAACCCTTCACCCTAACCCCTAAGCCTTACCCTAACCCTTAACCTTAATTCTAATCCTAACCATTAAACCTAACCCTAGCTCTTAAAGCTAACCCTAAACCTTACCCTCACGACTACACCTAACCCTTACACTAACCTAACACCTAACCCTAACCAGAACCCCTGAAGCTAACCCTGAACCCTATCCCTAACCCTAGCAGTAAACTTTAACCCTAAACCTAAGCCCAACCCGTTACCCTAATCCTATCCTTTTACCCTAAAACTAACCCCTAAACCTAACCCCAATACCTCAACCTAACTCTAACCCCAATCCTAATTCTAACCATACCCCTTCATAAAACACTAACTCCTAACCGCTAACCCTAACAATAACCAAAAACCCTAATCACTAATCCCTAACCCTAACGCTTAACCTTTACCCTAACCGTTAACCCTCACCCTAAATCTTAACACTGACCCTAACCTTAACCTAATCCTTAATGATAACCCTAACACTAAGCCCTAACACTAAGCCCAACACTTAACCCTAATCCTATCCCTTAACTCTAACCCTGAAACTAATGCTAACCGCTAAACGTAACCCTAACCGTGACCAGTAAACCTAACCCTAACCTCTAACACAAACCATAGCACATAACTCTAACCATAAAACTAACCCTAACACTAACCCTAAACCCTAACTCATAACCTTAACCCTAAGCGTTAACTCTCACGCTAACCATTAATCCTAACCCTAATCCTAGTCTTCAACCCTAAACCTAACACTTAACCCTAACCCTGTACCAAACCCTAACCCCTCATCTTAACCCTAACCCTAAACCTCAACCCTAAACCAAAGTGTAACCGTTAAACCTAAGAGTAACCTTTAACCCTAACCCTAATCCCTAGCACTAAGGCCTCACCCTAACACTAAACTTCATCCTTAACCCTAACCATCATCCTAACCCTAAATCTCATTCTCAGACTTCTTGCTTTCTTAGAGTTTAGAAAGCCTGCAATCCTCCCATGCCATGCGTGAAAGGAGGCTCTACCACTGTGTCCTGCATGAAACCCACGGGCCCATACCCAGAGTATGATAGAGTGGGTTCCCGGGTACAATCCCTGCCCTCTAAACTCCCCCCGCCCGCCTAATGCAGACAGGGCCCGTGCGCTAAGCATAAACAATACCTTTAACAGATAACCCTAACCCTGAACATAACACCCAAGCCTGTTCCTATTTCTCCCCTTAACACGTAAACCTCACCTTGCGCCTAACTTTAACCTCTTATCCTAACGTTAATGCATAACCCATTTCCTGAGAACAACCCCTATCCCATAATTCTAACCCTATCTCCTAGTCATCACTGTGACACCTAATCCCTAACCCTAATTCTAAACCGCTAACCCTAACCGTAACCCTACCTACAACCCTAACACTGACAGTAACCCTTACTTCTAACCCCAACGCTATGCCTAACAAAAACCGTAACCCTTGACCCTAACCCTTCACCCTAACCCCTAAGCCTTACCCTAACCCTTAACCCTAATCCTAATCCTAACCATTAAACCTAACCCTAGCTCTTAAAGCTAACCCTAAACCTTACCCTCACGACTAGACCTAACCCTGACACTAACCTAACACCTAACCCTAACCAGTAACCCTAAAGCTAACCCTGAACCCTATCCCTAACCCTAGCAGTAAACTTTAACCCTAAACCTAAGCCCAACCCGTAACCCTAATCCTATCCTTTTACCCTAAAACTAACCCCTAAACCTAACCCCTATACCTCACCCTAACTCTAACCCCAATCCTAATTCTAACCATACCCCTTCATAAAACACTAACTCCTAACCGCTAACCATAACACTAACCAAAAACCCTAATCACTAATCCCTAACCCTAACGCTTAACCTTTACCCTGACCGTTAACCCTCACCCTAAATCTTAACACTGACCCTAACCTTAACCTTTAACTCTAAGCCTAACCCTTAACCCTACAGTAAGGAAGACCCTTAATGCTAATGGGATCCCTTATCCCTAACCCTAACACTACAGCTAAAAATAACCCTAACCTTGGATCCTTAAACATAACCCCTAACACTTACTTTAACCCCAAACCCTAACCCTAATCCTAAGCATTAAACCTAACCCTATCTCTTAACCCTAATGCTAGCCCTTACCCTAACGCCTAGATCTAACCCTAAATCTAACCTGCCGCCTAATCCTAACCTTAAGCCCTAATGCTAACACTAACCCTGAACACTAAACCTACCCGTAACCCTTAACACTAACCCTATCCGTGAACCTTAACCCTGACCCTAACCATTACCCGCACCCAAGCATTTAACCCTGACCCTAACCCTAATCCTTAATGCTAACCTTAACACTAAACCCTAACCCTAAGCCCAACACTTAACCCTAATCCTATCCCTTAACCCTAACCCTAACTCTAATGCTAACCCCTAAACGTAACCCTAACCGTGACCAGTAAACCTAACCCTAACATCTAACACAAAGCATAGCACATAACTCTAACCATAAAACTAACCCTAACCCTAAACCTAAACCCTGACTCATAACCTTAACCCTAAGCGTTAACTCTCACGCTAACCTTTAATCCTAACCCTAATCCTAGTCTTCAACCCTAAACCTAACACTTAACCCTAACCCTGTACCAAACCCTAACCCCTCATCTTAACCCTAACCGTAAACCTCAACCCTAAACCAAAGTGTAACCGTTAAACCTAAGAGTAACCTTTAACCCTAACCCTAATCCCTAACACGAAGCCCTCACCCTAACACTAAACTTCATCCTTAACCCTAACCATAATCCTAACCCTAAATCTCATTCTCAGACTTCTTGCTTTCTTAGAGTTTAGAAAGCCTGCAATCCTCCCATGCCATGCGTGAAAGGAGGTTCTACCACTGTGTCCTGCATGAAACCCACGGGCCCATACCCAGAGTATGATAGAGTGGGTTCCCGGGTACAATCCCTGCCCTCTAAACTCCCTCCGCCCGCCTAATACAGACAGGGCCCGTGCGCTAAGCATAAACAATACCTTTAACAGATAACCCTAACCCTGAACATAACACCCAACCCTGTTCCTATTTCTCCCCTTAACACGTAAACCTCACCGTGCGCCTAACTTTAACCTCTTATCCTAACGTTAATGCATAACCCATTTCCTGAGAACAACCCCTATCCCATAATTCTAACCCTATCTCCTAGTCATCACTGTGACACCTAATTCTAAACAGCTAACCCTAACCGTAACCCTACCTACAACCCTAACACTGACAGTAACCCTTACTTCTAACCCCAACGCTATGCCTAACAAAAACCCTAACCGTTGACCCTAACCCTTCACCCTAACCCCTAAGCCTTACCCTAACCCTTAAACCTAATCCCAATCCTAACCATTAAACCTAACCCTAGCTCTTAAAGCTAACCCTAAACCTTACCCTCACGACTAGACCTAACCCTGACACTAACCTAACACCTAACCCTAACCAGAACCCCTAAAGCTAACCCTGAACCCTATCCCTAACCCTAGCAGTAAACTTTAACCCTAAACCTAAGCCCAACCCGTAACCCTAATCCTATCCTTTTACCCTAAAACTAACCCCTAAACCTAACCCCTATACCTCACCCTAACTCTAACCCCAATCCTAATTCTAACCATACCGCTTCATAAAACACTAACTCCTAACCGCTAACCCTAACACTAACCAAAAACCCTTATCACTAATCCCTAACCTTAACGATTAACCTTTACCCTAACCGTTAACCCTCACCCTAAATCTTAACACTGACCCTAACCTTAACCTTTAACTCTAAGCCTAACCCTTAACCCTACAGTAAGGAAGACCCTTAATGCTAATGGGATCCCTTATCCCTAACCCTAACACTACAGCTAAAAATAACCCTAACCTTGGATCCTTAAACCTAACCCCTAACACTTACTTTAACCCCAAACCCTAACCCTAATCCTAAGCATTAAACCTAACCCTATCTCTTAACCCTAACGCTAGCCCTTACCCTAACGCCTAGATCTAACCCTAAATCTAACCTACCGCCTAATCTTAACCTTAAACCCTAATGCTAACTCTAACCCTGAACCCTAAACCTACCCGTAACCCTTAACACTAACCCTATCCGTGAACCTTAACCCTGACCCTAACCATTTACCGGACCCAAACATTTAACCCTGACCCTAACCTAATCCTTAATGCTAACCCTAACACTAAACCCTAACCCTAAGCCCAACACTTATCCCTAATCCTATCCCTTAACCCTAACCCTAACCCTAATGCTACCCCCTAAACGTAACCGTAACCGTGACCAGTAAACCTAACCCTAACCTCTAACACAAACCATAGCCCATAACTCTAACCCTAAAACTAACCCTAACCCTAACCCTAACCCTAAACCCTAACTCTTAACCTTAACACTAAGCGTTAACTCTCACGCTAACCTTTAATCCTAACCCTAATCCTAATCTTCAACCCTAAACCTAACACTTAACCCTAACCCTGTACCAAACCCTAACCCCTCATCTTAACCCTAACCTTAAACCTCAACCCTAAACCAAAGTGTAACCGTTAAACCTAAGAGTAAACTTTAACCCTAACCCTAATCCCTAACCCCAAGCCCTCACCCTAACACTAAACTTCATCCTTAACCCTAACCATAATCCTAACCCTAAATCTAATTCTTAGACTTCTCGGTTCCTTAGGGTTTAGAAAGCCTGCAATCCTCCCATGCCATGCGTGAAAGGAGGCTCTACCACTGTGTCCAGCATGAAACCCACGGGCCCATACCCAGAGTATGATAGAGTGGGTTCCCGGGTACAATCCCAGCCCCCTAAACTCCCCCCGCCCGCCTAATGCAGACAGGGCCCGTGCGCTAAGCATAAACAATACCTTTAACAGATAACCCTAACCCTGAACATAACACCCAACCCTGTTCCTATTTCTCCCACTAACATGTAAACCTCACCGTGCGCCTAACTTTAACCTCTTATCCTAACGTTAATGCATAACCCATTTCCTGAGAACAACCCCTATCCCATAATTCTAACCCTATCTCCTAGTCATCACTGTGACAGCTAATCCCTAACCCTAATTCTAAACCGCTAACCCTAACCGTAACCCTACCTACAACCCTAACACTGACAGTAACCCTTACTTCTAACCCCAACGCTATGCCTAACAAAAACCCTAATCCTTGACCCTAACCCTTCACCCTAACCCCTAAGCCTTACCCTAACCCTTAAACCTAATCCTAATCCTAACCATTAAACATAACCCTAGCTCTTAAAGCTAACCCTAAACCTTACCCTCACGACTAGACCTAACCCTGACACTAACCTAACACCTAACCCTAACCAGAGCCCCTAAAGCTAACCCTGAACCCTATACCTAACCCCAGCAGTAAACTTTAACCCTAAACTTAAGCCCAACCCGTAACCCTAATCCTATCCTTTTACCCTAAAACTAACCCCTAAGCCTAACCCCTATACCTCACTCTAACTCTAACCCTAATCCTAATTCTAACCATACCCCTTCATAAAACACTAACTCCTAACCGCTAACCCTAACACTAACCAAAAACCCTAATCACTAATCCCTAACCCTAACGCTTAACCTTTACCCTAACCGTTAACCCTCACCCTAAATCTTAACACTGACCTTAACCTTAACCTTTAACTCTAAGCCTAACCCTTAACCCTACAGTAAGGAAGACCCTTAATGCTAATGGGATCCCTTATCCCTAACCCTAACACTACAGCTAAAAATAACCCTAACCTTGGATCCTTAAACCTAACCCCTAACACTTACTTTAACCCCAAACCCTAATCCTAATCCTAAGCATTAAACCTAACCCTATCTCTTAACCCTAACGCTAGCCCTTACCCTAACGCCTAGATCTAACCCTAAATCTAACCTACCGCCTAATCCTAACCTTAAGCCCTAATGCTAACACTAACCCTGAACCCTCAACCTACCCGTAACCCTTAACACTAACCCTATCCGTGAACCTTAACCCTGACCCTAACCATTACCCGCACCCAAGCATTTAACCCTGACCCTAACCCTAATCCTTAATGCTAAGCTTAACACTAAACCCTAACCCTAAGCCCAACACTTAACCCTAATCCTATCCCTTAACCCTAACCCTAACCCTAATGCTACCCCCTAAACGTAACCCTAACCGTGACCAGTAAACCTAACCCTTACCTCTAACACAAACCATAGCACATAACTCTAACCCTAAAACTAACCCTAACCCTAACCCTAACCCTAAACCCTAACTCTTAACCTTAACCCTAAGCGTTAACTCTCACGCTAACCTTTAATCCTAACCCTAATCCTAATCTTCAACCCTAAACCTAACACTTAACCCTAACCCTGTACCAAACCCTAACCCCTCATCTTAACCCTAACCGTAAACCTCAACCCTAAACCAAAGTGTAACCATTAAACCTAAGAGTAACCTTTAACCCTAACCGTGATCCCTAACCCTAAGCCCTCACCCTAACACTAAACTTCATCCTTAACCCTAACCATAATCCTAACCCTAAATCTAATTCTCAGACTTCTTTCTTTCTTTTTTTTTTTTATTTTTTTTTTCAATTTAATTTTACAGAATCAAAGAGTCTAACAGTATATCTTGTTATATACAGTATGTCCTCATAATATATACATTATTTCTTGTACAATAATATGAAAAAATATGGGAAATATTCATGATAAATTATTAAGTGAACAGTGCAAGTTAAAACAATAGTTTCATATTTTTTTCCCCACCCCCCTTTTTCCGAGTCAGCACCTTCAAGTGTTACCACTCCCCAAACGGTGCGCAATGCACTCATTGTGTAGGCATACCCCCATCCCCTCCCCCACCCCCCACCTCAGTCTGATGTCCAATTGGTGTCATTCCCAGATTTGTATTTAGGTGATGATCAGGGAAACCAATTTTCTGGTGAGTACATGTGATGCTTGTTTTTCCATATTTGGGATACTTCACTTAATATAATGGGTTCCAACTCTCTCCAGGAGAACCATAGAGATGTCGTATCTTCATCATTCCTTATAGCTGAGTAATATTCCATGGTATACATATACCACAGTTTACTAATCCAATCATGTATTGATGGGCATTTGGGTTGTTTCCACATCTTTGCTATTGTGAATTGTGCTGCTATAAACATTTGGGTACACGTGCCTTTGTTACAGAATGACCTTTTTTCCTTTGGGTATATGCCCAATAATGGGATTGCTGGGTCAAATGGCAGGTCTACTTGAATCTGTTTAAGATACCTCCATAATGCTTTCCACAGGGGTTGCACTAGTTTGCAGTCCCACCAGCAGTGAATTAGTGTTCCTGTCTCTCCACACCCACGCCAACATGTGTTGTTTTGGGTTTTTTTGATAAAGGCCATTCTCACTGGGGTTAAGTGATATCTCATTGTGGTTTTGATTTGCATTTCCCTGATGATTAGAGATGTTGAACACTTTTTCATATGTTTGTTAGCCATTTTTATATCTTCTTTTGAAAAATTTCTATTCATGTCCTTTGCCCACTTTTTGATAGGGTTGCTTGATTTTTTCTTGCTGATTTTCCTGAGTTCTAAATAGATTCTTGTTATCAGTCCTTTATCTGATGTGTAGTATGCAAAAATTTTTTCCCATTCTGTAGGTGGTCTGTTTATTCTCTGGACTGTTTCTTTGGCTGTGCAGAAGCTTTTTAATTTAATCATGTCCCATTCATTTATTTTTGTTGCTGCTGTGATTGCCTTGGGGGTCTTCTTCATAAATTCTTTGCCTAGGCCAATGTCTGTAAGAGTCTTTCCTACATTTTCTTCTAGAATTCTGATTGTATCACGCCTAAGGTTTAAGTCTGTTATCCACCGTGATTTGATTTTTGTGAGAGGTGAAAGCTGTGGGTCCTGTTTCAGTCTTCTGCAAGTGGCTAACCAATTCTCCCAGCACCATTTGTTGAATAGGGATTCTTGTCCCCAGAGTATATTCTTTCCCGCTTTGTCAAAAATTAGGTGACTATATGAGGATGGTTCTATATTTGGATTTTCTGTTGTGTTCCACTGGTCTGTGTCCCTGCACTTGTGCCAATACCAGGCTGTTTTAAGAACCACGGCCTTGTAGTATAGTTTGAGGTCTGGCAAATTAATACCTCCCATTTTGTTTTTATTGCTTAAAATTGCTTTTGCTATACGGGGTCTTCTTTGATTCCATACAAAGTGTATAATTATTTTCTCTATGTCTGTAAAGAATGATGTTGGTAATTTAATAGGGATTGCATTGAATTTGTAGATCACTTTGGGTAGTATAGACATTTTAACAATGTTGATTCTTCCGATCCACGAGCATGGTATATTTTTCCATCTATTTGCAAGTTCTGCTATTTCTTTTCTGAGTGTTTCATAGTTTTCCTTATAGAGGTCCTTTACCTCTTTAGTTAGATATATACCTAGATATTTTATTTTCTTTGTTGCTATTTTGAAGGGTATTGAGTCTTTAATTTGGTTTTCCGATTGACTGTTATTGGCATATATAAATGCCTCTGATTTGTGTATATTAATTTTGTAGCCTGAGACTTTGCTGTATTCGTTAATCAATTCCAGGAGTCTCTTGGTTGAATCCTGGGGGTTTTCCAGATATAACATCATATCATCTGCAAAAAGTGAGAGTTTGATCTCTTCCTTCCCTATTTGGACTCCCTTGATCCTGCTCTCTTGCCTGATAGCTCTCGCAAGGACTTCCAATACTATGTTGAAAAGTAATGGAGACAATGGGCAGCCCTGTCTGGTTCCAGTTCTAAGTGGGAGTGCTTTCAGTTTTTTCCCATTCAGTATGATGCTGGCTGTGGGTTTGTCATATATGGCTTGTATCATTTTTAGGTAGGTTCCATCAATGCCTATTTTGTTAAGCGTTTTTATCATAAAAGGGTGTTGAATTTTGTCAAATGCTTTTTCTGCATCTAATGAGAGTATCATATGATTTTTGTTTTTGCTTCTATTTATGTGGTGAATTACATTGATAGATTTACGTATGTTGAACCACCCCTGCATCTCTGGGACGAAGCCCACTTGGTCGTGGTGGATTACTTTTTTGATAAGTACTTGGATTCGATTTGCTAGTATTTTATTGAAAATTTTTGCATCTATATTCATGAGGGAAATTGGTCTGTAGTTCTCTATTTTTGTTGTGTCCTTTCCAGGTTTTGGTATTAATGTTATATTGGCTTGGTAGAACGTGTTGGGGAGAACTCCATCCTTCTCAATATTGGAGAATAGTTTATGTAGGATGGGCACCAGTTCTTCTTTGTATGTATGGTAAAATTCAGGTGTGAACCCATCTGGACCAGGGCTTTTCTTTTTGGGAAGGTTTTTTATTGCTGTTTCGATTTCAGTTCTTGATATTGGTCTGTTCAGGTACTCTATTTCTTCCTGGTTGAGCCTGGGAAGACTATGTGTTTCTAAAAATTTGTCCATTTCCTCCACGTTCTCCAGTTTGTGTGCATAAAGATTTTTGTAGAATTCATAGATGATATCTTGTATCTCTGTAGCATCGGTTGTGATTTCTCCTTTCATGTTCCTAATGGAGGTTATTAGAGATTTTACTTTTGTGCTCTTGGTTAGTCTAGCCAGAGGTGTGTCTATTTTGTTTATCTTTTCAAAGAACCAACTTTTTGTTTTATTAATTTCCCTTATAGTTTCTTTGTTGTCCTTTTCATTTAGTTCTGATTTGATCTTAGTAATTTCTTGCCTTCTGCTGGGTTTGGGATCGTTCTGTTCTTCTTTCTCCAGCTCTTTGAGTCTATTCGTTAGGTTGTCTATTTGCATGTTTTCTGTCTTTTTGATATAGGCATTTATGGATATGAATTTTCCTCTCAGGACTGCTTTAGCTGCATCCCATAGATTTTGATAAGTTGTATCTCCATTGTCATTTAATTCAAAGAAATTTTTGATTTCCATCTTGATTTCTTCTTTTATAGAATAATTATTCAGGAGAAGGTTATTTAGCTTCCATGACTTTGAGTAAGAGTGAGGGTTTCTGTTTGTGATCATTGTTACTTTTATTCCGCTGTGATCTGAGAAGATGCATGGTATAATTTCTATTTTTTTGAATTTTTGAAGACATGATTTATGTCCTAGGACATGGTCAATCTTAGAGAATGTCCTGTGAGCTGATGAGAAGAATGTATATTCTGTGGACTTTGGGTAGAATATCCTATAGATGTCAGCCATGCCCATTTGTTCTAGCATTCTATTTAGGTCCGTTATGTCTTTGTTTATTTTCTGTTTAGAGGATCTGTCCTGTACTGTCAGTGGGGTGTTAAAGTCTCCAGCTATTACAGTATTATTATCTATCATCTGGTTCAGATCTAGTAGGGTTTGCTTTATGAATCTAGGTGCACCTAGGTTGGGTGCATATATATTGAGTATAGTCATGGCTTCTTGTTGAATTGTGCCCTTGACCAGTATGTAGTAGCCATTTTTGTCTTTAATTATTTTTGTTGGTTTGAAAGCTAAGTTATTGGAAATTAAGATTGCCACACCAGCTTTCTTTTCGTTACCGTTTGCATGAAATACCGATTTCCATCCTTTTACTTTCAGTCTAAATGCATCTTTGCTCTTTAGGTGGGTTTCTTGGAGACAGCAGATACTTGGCTTGTGCTTTTTTATCCATTGGGACAGTCTATGTCTCTTGAGCGGGGAATTCAAGCCATTCACATTTATTGAGAAAACTGATAAGTGAGACGGTTTTTTGTTCAGCTTGTTGGGTAGAACTTCATTGCGATGTTTTCTCTCCTGAGCCATTGTGGTATCTGGAATTTGATCTTTAGCTCTTGAGTAGTTTTACATTCGTGGATCTTTCTTGTGCTGATCCGTGTGTAACTCTCTTTTGAGTACTTCTTGCAGGGCTGGTCTTGTCTTGGTGAATTCCTTCAACCTTTGTTTATCTGAGAATGTCTTGTTTTCTCCTTCGTATAGAAAACTTAGCTTAGCTGGGTACAAGATTCTAGGCTGGGCATTATTCTGTTTCAGAAGCGTGAAAATGGGGCCCCAACCTCTTCTTGCTTGTAAGGTTTCAGCTGAGAAATCTGGCGTAATTCTGATGGGTTTTCCTTTGTAAGTTACCTGTTTCTTTCTCCTTACAGCTCGGAGAAGGGACTCTTTAGTGGATATTTTGGTCAGCCTGATGACTACGTGGCGTGGTGTTTTCCTATTTGCTATGAATCTCCCAGGGGTCCTTTGAGCTTCTTGAATCTGTATGTCTAGAGTATTGGCAAGGCCTGGAAAATTTTCCTCGATTATGTCTTCAAATAGCTTGTCCAACCCTTGCTTATTATCTTCTTCGCCCTCAGGAATGCCAATAACTCTCAAGTTAGGTTTCTTCACATAATCCCACATTTCTTGAAGACTCAGATCATTTCTATTACTTTTTTGATCTATCTCTGTGACTGACTTATTTAGTTGGAAGGAGTTGTCTTCAATTTCTGAGATTCTTTCCTCTGTTTGATCTACCCTGCTTTTGAGACTTTCCACAGTGTTTTGTAGCTCTCTGAGTGAATTCTTCATTTCTAGGAGTTCAGTTTGGTTTTTCTTCAATATTTCAATTTCTTTAGTGAATTTTTCCTCCAAATCCTGTATTTTTTTTTGCATTTTCCTTGTGTTGTCTGTCCATTGATTCTTGTATATTATTCAGCTTGTTTATGATCCATAATTGGAATTCTTCCTGTGACATGTTGGTGTTTTGAGTCTGGTTTGTGTCAAATGGTTGAGAGCCGGTATTTCTCTTTGGGGGTGAGCTTTCTGTTTGATTCTTTGTGCTTCCTGTGTTTTTTTCGCTGGGCCCTTCCCATCTAGATTGATCGTTGGATCTTTACTTATAGATTTAGTCTGGTTAACAGCACTCTCTGTGCTCTATTCTTAGGCTGTGGAGCAGTCTAGGTATATTGCTTCCTTTGGCAAGAGGGGAAGACTGTTGTGAATTGATTAGAAATTTTTCTATTTCAGTTGGGGGACTGCTTCTGATGGGTCCATTCCTAGAGGATTGGAGTGATCCAAGACTGCTTTGGTGAGTTAGGACACTGTGTTGTAGTCTTTCAGAGGGCAGGTAGGGTCCACACTAGTAGTGGACCAAAATTCTCTTTGTTTGTTTGTTTCCCTTTGGTTCTTCCTCTATAGGGGTGGTTTCTGTCTCTATCTGCAGGAAAGATACTAGCTGTGGGGAGTGGATGGTGCCCTCGCTCGCTCAGCGCCCCATTTGCCGCAACTCCCACAGGCAAAAGTCTGCCTTGGCCCAATGTCCCCAGGGACCAGGCTCCACACTCTCACTTCTGGAGAAGTAGTCAATGTTTAGACGTGGGTGGGGACCCTATATAAGGTCTGTGGACCAGGGGAGGGGGCCGTCCAGGGAGCCTCTTGCCACCCTATTGCTCCGCAGTGACTTGGCTGTGGGCCCCAAGATGGCTATTGCGCGCCCGCAGATCGCCGGCGTTGGGAGTGACTACTCAGGTTCCGGTATGTACCAGAGCCAGGGGCCTGGCCCGTTCCCAAGCTCACCGTGGGTTTCCAGTTAGAAGGCAAAAAGAGAGAAGAAATAAGGAAAAAGAAAAAAGAAAAGAAAAGAAAAAAAGAAAAAAAGAAAAAAAAAAGGGAAGTGAAAAGAAAGAACAGAAGGAGAAGAAAAAGAAAGAGAAAAGAAAAGGAGAAGAGAAGAGGGAAAAAAAGGAAAGAGAAAAGAAAAAACAAAACAACAACAACAAAAAAAAAAAAACAAAAGAAGCAAAATAAAACAAAACAAAACAAAGGAAAAACAAAAACCAAACTAACAAATAACACAAAGAGACCTAACCCAGAAACAGCGAAAACACAAACACAAAAGAACAAAAACAGAGCTACACAGCACTACAGCGCATCACTAAATGAAGGGATACACAATTCTGAAGTGTATAGTTCAGCGGCTCAATGATTGTGTTTTTGCGCCTTAGCGCAGCTCCGCCCCTTCACGCCCGCTCCGTTGATTCCGGAGCGGCAACTCAATGTTTATTTTACGTCTTAGCGCAGCTCCGCCCCTTCACGCCGAGTGCGGCCGGCGGAGATGGCGCGGGCCCAGAGACCAGCGGGGGGCGCCGGGGAGAGAGAGCCGCTGGGCACCTTATGGCTCCCGAGCGGTTCCGCCTTTGCTTTCAAGATGGCGCCCGCAGCGCTCCGGGGTCGGAGGGGGACCGGCTCCCCGGCAGGCAGAGACCAGGGACTGCCGCTGCCGGGGTGTTTGGCGGGCAAAGCCGCCGGGGGCCACCGGCTGAAGAAACACCGACAAAAGTAGCGCAGAGGTACAGCGCAATTCGCTGATCGGGGATTGTTCGTGCCCCTCCCCCCGGCACAGGTCCGTCCCTTCTCGCCAAGGACTGTCTCAGCCTAGACTTCCCAGGTTCCAAGCTATTCTCCCGAAAAAGCCTCCTGTCTGCAATGCCCTACGTCTCGCTCGGTGATTCTGCTCTGGCTTGCGAGGGGGTCTCCAAGCAATTGGGGGTGGAGGTCAGTGAGGAGCGCAAGCCGCTTTTCCTAAAGACTGCCCCCGCCCCACCTGGGGGTGGGCGCAGCCGCCTGCGCTCCGCTGGCTACTGTCTGTTCCGCGCCTTCCGCAGAGTTCCGCGATCTTAATTTCTGTTCACCTCAGACCTCACTTGCTCTGTTTGTCCCACGCTGATTCTCTGTGGATTCACACCGCTGTTCCTGTGTGGGAGCGGTCCTCTAGCGTTGTGGCAGGTCCGGATCCACGGTTCCTCGCCGGGGCGCAGATCCGAGCAGTCACCGCCACTCCGCCATCTTCGCTTGCTTTCTTAGAGTTTAGAAAGCCTGCAATCCTCCCATGCCATGCATGAAAGGAGGCTCTACCACTGTGTCCTGCATGAAACCCATGGGCCCATACCCAGAGAATGATAGAGTGGGTTCCCGGGTACAATCCCAGCCCCCTAAACTCCCCCCGCTCGCCTAATGCAGACAGGGCCCGTGCGCTAAGCATAAACAATACCTTTAACAGATAAGCCTAACCCTGAACACAACACCCAACCCTGTACCTATTTCTCCCCTTAACACGTAAACCTCACCGTGCGCCTAACTTTAACCTCTTATCCTAACGTTAATGCATAACCCATTTCCTGAGAACAACCCCTATCCCATAATTCTAACCCTATCTCCTAGTCATCACTGTGACACCTACTTCTAAACCGCTAACCCTAACCGTAACCCTACCTACAACCCTAACACTGACAGTAAACCTTACTTCTAACCCCAACGCTATGCCTAACAAAAACCCTAACCCTTCACCCTAACCCTTCACCCTAACCCCTAAGCCTTACACTAACCCTTAACCCTAATCCTAATCCTAACCATTAAACCTAACCCTAGCTCTTAAAGCTAACCCTAAACCTTACCCTCACGACTAGACCTAACCCTGACACTAACCTAACACCTAACCCTAACCAGAACCCCTAAAACTAACCCTGAACCCTATCCCTAACCCTAGCAGTAAACTTTAACCCTAAACCTAAGCCCAACCCGTAACCCTAATCCTATCCTTTTACCCTAAAACTAACCCCTAAACCTAACCCCTATACCTCACCCTAACTCTAACCCCAATCCTAATTCTAACCATACCCCTTCATAAAACACTAACTCCTAACCGCTAACCCTAACACTAACCAAAATCCCTAATCACTAATCCCTAACCCTAACGCTTAACCTTTACCCTAACCGTTAACCCTCACCCTAAATCTTAACACTGACCCTAACTTTAACCTTTAACTCTAAGCCTAACCCTTAACCCTACAGTAAGGAAGACCCTTAATGCTAATGGGATCCCTTATCCCTAACCCTAACACTACAGCTAAAAATAACCCTAACCTTGGATCCTTAAACCTAACCCCTAACACTTACTTTAACCCCAAACCCTAACCCTAATCCTAAGCATTAAACCTAACCCTATCTCTTAACCCTAACGCTAGCCCTTACCCTAACACCTAGATCTCACCTTAAATCTAACCTACCGCCTAATCCTAATCTTAAGCCCTAATGCTAACACTAACCCTGAACCCTAAACCTACCCGTAACCCTTAACACTAACCCTATCCGTGAGCCTTAACCCTGACCCTAACCGTTACACGCACCCAAGCATTTAACCCTGACACTAACCCTAATCCTTAATGCTAACCCTAACACTAAACCCTAACCCTAAGCCCAACACTTATCCCTAATCCTATCCCTTAACCCTAACCCTAACCCTAATACTACCCCCTAAACGTAACCCTAACCGTGACCAGGAAACCTAACCCTAACCTCTAACACAAACCATAGCACATAACTCTAACCCTAAAACTAACCCTAACCCTAACCCTAAACCTAAACCCTAACTCTTAACCTTAACCCTAAGCGTTAACTCTCACGCTAACCTTTAATCCTAACCCTAATCCTAATCTTCAACCCTAAACCTGGCACTTAACCCTAACCCTGTACCAAACACTAACACCTCATCTTAACCCTAACCGTAAACCTCAACCCTAAACCAAAGTGTAACCGTTAAACCTACGAGTAATCTTTAATCCTAACCCTATTCCCTAACCCTAAGCCCTCAACCTAATACTAAACTTCATCCTTAACCCTAACCAGAATCCTAACCCTAAATCTCATTCTCAGACTTCTTGCTTTCTTAGAGTTTAGAAAGCCTGCAATCCTCCCATGCCATGCGTGAAAGGAGGCTCTACCACTGTGTCCTGCATGAAACCCACGGGCCCATACCCAGAGTCTGATAGAGTGGGTTCCCGGGTACAAACCCAGCCCCCTAAACTCCCCCCGCCCGCCTAATGCAGACAGGGCCCGTGCGCTAAGCATAAACAATACCTTTAACAGATAACCCTAACCCTGAACATAACACCCAACCCTGTTCCTATTTCTCCCCTTAACACGTAAACCTCACCGTGCGCCTAACTTTAACTTCTTATCCTACGTTAATGCATAACCCGTTTCCTGAGAACAACCCCTATCCCATAATTCTAACCCTATCTCCTAGTCATCACTGTGACACCTAATCCCTAACCCTAATTCTAAACCGCTAACCCTAACCGTAACCCTACCTACAACCCTAACACTGACAGTAACCCTTACTACTAACACCAACGCTATGCCTAACAAAAACCCTAACCCTTGACCCTAACCCTTCACCCTAACCCTTCCCCCTAACCCCTAAGCCTTACCCTAACCCTTAACCCTAATCCTAATCCTAACCATTAAACCTAACCCTAGCTCTTAAAGCTAACCCTAAACCTTACCCTCACGACTAGACCTAACCCTGACACTAACCTAACACCTAACCCTAACCAGAACCCCTAAAGCTAACCCTGAACCCTATCCCTACCCCTAGCAGTAAACTTTAACCCTAAACCTAAGCCCAACCCGTAACCCTAATCCTATCCTTTTACCCTAAAACTAACCCCTAAACCTAACCGCTATACCTCACCCTAACTCTAACCCCAATCCTAATGATAACCATACCCCTTCATAAAACACTAACTCCTAACCGCTAACCCTAACACTAACCAAAATCCCTAATCACTAATCCCTAACCCTAACGCTTAACCTTTACCCTAACCGTTAACCCTCACCCTAAATCTTAACACTGACCCTAACTTTAACCTTTAACTCTAAGCCTAACCCTTAACCCTACAGTACGGAAGACCCTTAATGCTAATGGGATCCCTTATCCCTAACCCTAACACTACAGCTAAACATAACCCTAACCTTGGATCCTTAAACCTAACCCCTAACACTTACTTTAACCCCAAACCCTAACCCTAATCCTAAGCATTAAACCTAACCCTATCTCTTAACCCTAACGCTAGCCCTTACCCTAACACCTAGATCTCACCTTAAATCTAACCTACCGCCTAATCTTAATCTTAAGCCCTAATGCTAACACTAACCCTGAACCCTAAACCTACCCGTAACCCTTAACACTAACCCTATCCGTGAGCCTTAACCCTGACCCTAACCGTTACACGCACCCAAGCATTTAACCCTGACACTAACCCTAATCCTTAATGCTAACCCTAACCCTAAACCCTAACCCTAAGCCCAACACTTATCCCTAATCCTATCCCTTAACCCTAACCCTAACCCTAATACTACCCCCAAAACGTAACCCTAACCGTGACCAGTAAACCTAACCCTAACCTCTAACACAAACCATAGCACATAACTCTAACCCTAAAACTAACCCTAACCCTAACCCTAACCCTAAACCCTAACTCTTAACCTTAACCCTAAGCATTAACTCTCACGCTAACCTTTAATCCTAACCCTAATCCTAATCTTCAACCCTAAACCTAACACTTAACCCTAACCCTGTACCAAACCCTAACCCCTCATCTTAACCCTAACCGTAAACCTCAACCCTAAACCCAAGTGTAACCGTTAAACCTACGAGTAATCTTTAATCCTAACCCTATTCCCTAACCCTAAGCCCTCACCCTAACACTAAACTTCATCCTTAACCTTAACCAGAATTCTAACCCAAAATCTAATTCTCAGACTTCTTGCTTTCTTAGAGTTTAGAAAGCCTGCAATCCTCCCATGCCATGCGTGAAAGGAGGCTCTACCACTGTGTCCTGCATGAAACCCACGGGCCCATACCCAGAGTATGATAGAGTGGGTTCCCGGGTACAATCCCAGCCCCCTAAACTCCCCCCGCCCGCCTAATGCAGACAGGGCCCGTGCGCTAAGCATAAACAATACCTTTAACAGATAACCCTAACCCTGAACATAACACCCAACCCTGTTCCTATTTCTCCCCTTAACACGTAAACCTCACCGTGCGCCTAACTTTAACTTCTTATCCTAACGTTAATGCATAACCCATTTCCTGAGAACAACCCCTATCCCATAATTCTAACCCTATCTCCTAGTCATCACTGTGACACCTAATCCCTAACCCTAATTCTAAACCGCTAACCCTAACCGTAACCCTACCTACAACCCTAACACTGACAGTAAACCTTACTACTAACACCAACGCTATGCCTAACAAAAACCCTAACCCTTGACCCTAACCCTTCACCCTAACCCTTCCCCCTAACCCCTAAGCCTTACCCTAACCCTTAACCCTAATCCTAATCCTAACCATTAAACCTAACCCTAGCTCTTAAAGCTAACCCTAAACCTTACCCTCACGACTAGACCTAACCCTGACACTAACCTAACACCTAACCCTTACCAGAACCCCTAAAGCTAACCCTGAACCCTATCCCTACCCCTAGCAGTAAACTTTAACCCTAAACCTAAGCCCAACCCGTAACCCTAATCCTATCCTTTTACCCTAAAACTAACCCCTAAACCTAACCCCTATACCTCACCCTAACTCTAACCCCAATCCTAATTCTAACCATACCCCTTCATAAAACACTAACTCCTAACCGCTAACCCTAACACTAACCAAAATCCCTAATCACTAATCCCTAACCCTAACGCTTAACCTTTACCCTAACCGTTAACCCTCACCCTAAATCTTAACACTGACCCTAACTTTAACCTTTAACTCTAAGCCTAACCCTTAACCCTACAGTAAGGAAGACCCTTAATGCTAATGGGATCCCTTATCCCTAACCCTAACACTACAGCTAAAAATAACCCTAACCTTGGATCCTTAAACCTAACCCCTAACACTTACTTTAACCCCAAAACCTAACCCTAATCCTAAGCATTAAACCTAACCCTATCTCTTAACCCTAACGCTAGCCCTTACCCTAACACCTAGATCTCACCTTAAATCTAACCTACCGCCTAATCCTAATCTTAAGCCCTAATGCTAACACTAACCCTGAACCCTAAACCTACCCGTAACCCTTAACACTAACCCTATCCGTGAGCCTTAACCCTGACCCTAACCGTTACACGCACCCAAGCATTTAACCCTGACACTAACCCTAATCCTTAATGCTAACCCTAACACTAAACCCTAACCCTAAGCCCAACACTTATCCCTAATCCTATCCCTTAACCCTAACCCTAACCCTAATACTACCCCCTAAACGTAACCCTAACCGTGACCAGGAAACCTAACCCTAACCTCTAACACAAACCATAGCACATAACTCTAACCCTAAAACTAACCCTAACCCTAACCCTAAACCTAAACCCTAACTCTTAACCTTAACCCTAAGCGTTAACTCTCACGCTAACCTTTAATCCTAACCCTAATCCTAATCTTCAACCCTAAACCTGGCACTTAACCCTAACCCTGTACCAAACACTAACACCTCATCTTAACCCTAACCGTAAACCTCAACCCTAAACCAAAGTGTAACCGTTAAACCTACGAGTAATCTTTAATCCTAACCCTATTCCCTAACCCTAAGCCGTCAACCTAATACTAAACTTCATCCTTAACCCTAACCAGAATCCTAACCCTAAATCTCATTCTCAGACTTCTTGCTTTCTTAGAGTTTAGAAAGCCTGCAATCCTCCCATGCCAAGCGTGAAAGGAGGCTCTACCACTGTGTCCTGCATGAAACCCACGGGCCCATACCCAGAGTATGATAGAGTGGGTTCCCGGGTACAAACCCAGCCCCCTAAACTCCCCCCGCCCGCCTAATGCAGACAGGGCCCGTGCGCTAAGCATAAACAATACCTTTAACAGATAACCCTAACCCTGAACATAACACCCAACCCTGTTCCTATTTCTCCCCTTAACACGTAAACCTCACCGTGCGCCTAACTTTAACTTCTTATCCTACGTTAATGCATAACCCGTTTCCTGAGAACAACCCCTATCCCATAATTCTAACCCTATCTCCTAGTCATCACTGTGACACCTAATCCCTAACCCTAATTCTAAACCGCTAACCCTAACCGTAACCCTACCTACAACCCTAACACTGACAGTAACCCTTACTACTAACACCAACGCTATGCCTAACAAAAACCCTAACCCTTGACCCTAACCCTTCACCCTAACCCTCCCCCTAACCCCTAAGCCTTACCCTAACCCTTAACCCTAATCCTAATCCTAACCATTAAACCTAACCCTAGCTCTTAAAGCTAACCCTAAACCTTACCCTCACGACTAGACCTAACCCTGACACTAACCTAACACCTAACCCTAACCAGAACCCCTAAAGCTAACCCTGAACCCTATCCCTACCCCTAGCAGTAAACTTTAACCCTAAACCTAAGCCCAACCCGTAACCCTAATCCTATCCTTTTACCCTAAAACTAACCCCTAAACCTAACCGCTATACCTCACCCTAACTCTAACCCCAATCCTAATGATAACCATACCCCTTCATAAAACACTAACTCCTAACCGCTAACCCTAACACTAACCAAAATCCCTAATCACTAATCCCTAACCCTAACGCTTAACCTTTACCCTAACCGTTAACCCTCACCCTAAATCTTAACACTGACCCTAACTTTAACCTTTAACTCTAAGCCTAACCCTTAACCCTACAGTACGGAAGACCCTTAATGCTAATGGGATCCCTTATCCCTAACCCTAACACTACAGCTAAACATAACCCTAACCTTGGATCCTTAAACCTAACCCCTAACACTTACTTTAACCCCAAACCCTAACCCTAATCCTAAGCATTAAACCTAACCCTATCTCTTAACCCTAACGCTAGCCCTTACCCTAACACCTAGATCTCACCTTAAATCTAACCTACCGCCTAATCTTAATCTTAAGCCCTAATGCTAACACTAACCCTGAACCCTAAACCTACCCGTAACCCTTAACACTAACCCTATCCGTGAGCCTTAACCCTGACCCTAACCGTTACACGCACCCAAGTATTTAACCCTGACACTAACCCTAATCCTTAATGCTAACCCTAACACTAAACCCTAACCCTAAGCCCAACACTTATCCCTAATCCTATCCCTTAACCCTAACCCTAACCCTAATACTACCCCCAAAACGTAACCCTAACCGTGACCAGTAAACCTAACCCTAACCTCTAACACAAACCATAGCACATAACTCTAACCCTAAAACTAACCCTAACCCTAACCCTAACCCTAAACCCTAACTCTTAACCTTAACCCTAAGCGTTAACTCTCACGCTAACCTTTAATCCTAACCCTAATCCTAATCTTCAACCCTAAACCTAACACTTAACCCTAACCCTGTACCAAACCCTAACCCCTCATCTTAACCCTAACCGTAAACCTCAACCCTAAACCCAAGTGTAACCGTTAAACCTACGAGTAATCTTTAATCCTAACCCTATTCCCTAACCCTAAGCCCTCACCCTAACACTAAACTTCATCCTTAACCTTAACCAGAATTCTAACCCTAAATCTAATTCTCAGACTTCTTGCTTTCTTAGAGTTTAGAAAGCCTGCAATCCTCCCATGCCATGCGTGAAAGGAGGCTCTACCACTGTGTCCTGCATGAAACCCACGGGCCCATACCCAGAGTATGATAGAGTGGGTTCCCGGGTACAATCCCAGCCCCCTAAACTCCCCCCGCCCGCCTAATGCAGACAGGGCCCGTGCGCTAAGCATAAACAATACCTTTAACAGATAACCCTAACCCTGAACATAACACCCAACCCTGTTCCTATTTCTCCCCTTAACACGTAAACCTCACCGTGCGCCTAACTTTAACTTCTTATCCTAACGTTAATGCATAACCCATTTCCTGAGAACAACCCCTATCCCATAATTCTAACCCTATCTCCTAGTCATCACTGTGACACCTAATCCCTAACCCTAATTCTAAACCGCTAACCCTAACCGTAACCCTACCTACAACCCTAACACTGACAGTAAACCTTACTACTAACACCAACGCTATGCCTAACAAAAACCCTAACCCTTGACCCTAACCCTTCACCCTAACCCTTCCCCCTAACCCCTAAGCCTTACCCTAACCCTTAACCCTAATCCTAATCCTAACCATTAAACCTAACCCTAGCTCTTAAAGCTAACCCTAAACCTTACCCTCACGACTAGACCTAACCCTGACACTAACCTAACACCTAACCCTTACCAGAACCCCTAAAGCTAACCCTGAACCCTATCCCTACCCCTAGCAGTAAACTTTAACCCTAAACCTAAGCCCAACCCGTAACCCTAATCCTATCCTTTTACCCTAAAACTAACCCCTAAACCTAACCGCTATACCTCACCCTAACTCTAACCGCAATCCTAATTCTAACCATATCGCTTCATAAAACACTAACTCCTAACCGCTAACCCTAACACTAACCAAAAACCCTAATCACTCCTCCCTATCCCTAACGCTTAACCTTTACACTAACCGTTAACCCTCACCCTAAATCTTAACACTGACCCTAACCTTAACCTTTAACTCTAAGCCTAACCCTTAACCCTACAGTAAGGAAGACCCTTAATGCTAATGGGATCCCTTATCCCTAACCCTAACACTACAGCTAAAAATAACCCTAACCTTGGATCCTTAAACCTAACCCCTAACACTTACTTTAACCCCAAACCCTAACCCTAATCCTAAGCATTAAACCTAACCCTATCTCTTAACCCTAACGCTAGCCCTTACCCTAACGCCTAGATCTAACCCTAAATCTAACCTACCGCCTAATCCTAACCTTAAGCCCTAATGCTAACACTAACCCTGAACCCTAAACCTACCCGAAACCCTTAACACTAACCCTATCCTTGAACCTAAACCCTGACCCTAACCATTACCCGCACCCAAGCATTTAACCCTGACCCTAACCCTAAACCTTAATGCTAACCTTAACACTAAACCCTAACCCTAAGCCCAACACTCAACCCTAATCCTATCCCTTAACCCTAACCCTAACCCTAACGCTAATGCTAACCCCTAAACGTAACCCTAACCATGACCAGTAAACCTAACCCTAACCTCTAACACAAACCATAGCACATAACTCTAACCCTAAAACTAACCCTAACCCTAACCCTAACCCTAAACCCTAACTCTTAACCTTAACCCTAAGCGTTAACTCTCACACTAACCTTTAATCCTAACCCTAATCCTAATCTTCAACCCTAAATCTAACACTTAACCCTAACCCTGTACAAAACCCTAACCCCTCATCTTAACCCTAACCGTAAACCTCAACCCTAAACCAAAGTGTAACCGTTAAACCTAAGAGTAACCTTTAACCCTAACCCTATTCCCTAACCCTAAGCCCTCACCCTAACACTAAACTTCATCCTTAACCCTAACCAGAATCCTAACCCTAAATCTAATTCTCAGACTTCTTGCTTTCTTAGAGTTTAGAAAGCCTGCAATCCTCCCATGCCATGCGTGAAAGGAGTCTCCACCACTGTGTCCTGCATGAAACCCACGGGCCCATACCCAGAGTATGATAGATTGGGTTCCCGGGTACAATCCCAGCCCCCTAAACTCCCCCCGCCCGCCTAATGCAGACAGGGCCCGTGCGCTAAGCATAAACAATACCTTTAACAGATAACCCTAACCCTGAACATAACACCCAACCCTGTTCCTATTTCTCCCCTTCACACGTAAACCTCACCGTGCGCCTAACTTTAACCTCTTATCCTAACGTTAATGCATAACCCATTTCCTGAGAACAACCCCTATCCCATAATTCTAACCCTATCTCCTAGTCATCACTGTGACACCTAATCCCTAACCCTAATTCTAAACTGCTAACCCTAACCGTAACCCTACCTACAACCCTAACACTGACAGTAACCCTTACTTCTAACCCCAACGCTATGCCTAACAAAAACCCTAACCCTTGACCCTAACCCTTCACCCTAACCCCTAAGCCTTACCCTAACCCTTAACCCTAATCCTAATCCTAACCATTAAACCTAACCTTAGCTCTTAAAGCTAACCCTAAACCTTACCCTCACGACTAGACCTAACCCTGACACTAACCTAACACCTAACCCTAACCAGAACCCCTAAAGCTAACCCTGAACCCTATCCCTAACCCTAGCAGTAAACTTTAACCCTAAACCTAAGCCCAACCCGTAACCCTAATCCTATCCTTTTACCCTAAAACTAACCCCTAAACCTAACCCCTATACCTCACCCTAACTCTAACCCCAATCCTAATTCTAACCATACCCCTTCATAAAACACTAACTCCTAACCGCTAACCCTAACACTAACCAAAAACCCTAATCACTAATCCCTAACCCTAACGCTTAACCTTTGCCCTAACCGTTAACCCTCACCCTAAATCTTAACACTGACCCTAACCTTCACCTTTAACTCTAAGCCTAACCCTTAACCCTACAGTAAGGAAGACCCTTAATGCTAATGGGATCCCTTATCCCTAACCCTAACACTACAGCTAAAAATAACCCTAACCTTGGATCCTTAAAACTAACCCCTATCACTTACTTTACCCCAAACCCTAACCCTAATCCTAAGCATTAAACCTAACCCTATCTCTTAACCCTAACGCTAGCCCTTACCCTAACGCCTAGATCTAACCCTAAATCTAACCTACCGCCTAATCCTAACCTTAAGCCCTAATGCTAACACTAACCCTGAACTCTAAACCTACCCGTAACCCTTAACACTAACCCTATACGTGAACCTAAACCCTGACCCTAACCATTACCCGCACCCAAGCATTTAACCCTGATTCTAACCCTAATCCTTAATGCTAACCTTAACACAAAACCCTAACCCTAAGCCCAACACTTAACCCTAATCCTATCCCTTAACCCTAAGCCTAACCATAACCCTAATGCTAACCCCTAAACCTAACCCTAACCGTGACCAGTAAACCTAACCCTAACCTCTAACACAAACCATAGCACATAACTCTAACCCTAAAACTAACCCTAAACCTAACCCTAAACCCTAACTCTTAACCTTAACCCTAAGCGTTAACTCTCACGCTAACCTTTAATCCTAACCCTAATCCTAATCTTCAACCCTAAACCTAACACTTAACCCTAACCCTGTACCAAACCCTAACCTCTCATCTTAACCCTAACCGTAAACCTCAACCCTAAACCAAAGTGTAACCGTTAAACCTCAGAGTAACCTTAACCCTAACCCTAATCCCTAACCCTAAGCCCTCACCCTAACACTAAACTTCATCCTTAACCCTAACCAGAATCCTAACCCTAAATCTAATTCTCAGACTTCTTGCTTTCTTAGAGTTTAGAAAGCCTGCAATCCTCCCATGCCTTGCGTGAAAGGAGGCTCTACCACTGTGTCCTGCATGAAACCCACGGGCCCATACCCAGAGTATGATAGAGTGGGTTCCCGCGTACAATCCCAGCCCCCTAAACTCCCCCCGCCCGCCTAATGCAGACAGGGCCCGTGCGCTAAGCATAAACAATACCTTTAACAGATAACCCTAACCCTGAACATAACACCCAACCCTGTTCCTATTTCTCCCCTTAACACGTAAACCTCACCGTGCGCCTAACTTTAACCTCTTATCCTAACGTTAATGCATAACCCATTTCCTGAGAACAACCCCTATCCCATAATTCTAACCCTATCTCCTAGTCATCACTGTGACACCTAATCCCTAACCCTAATTCTAAACTGCTAACCCTAACCGTAACCCTACCTACAACCCTAACACTGACAGTAACCCTTACTTCTAACCCCAACGCTATGCCTAACAAAAACCCTAACCCTTGACCCTAACCCTTCACCCTAACCCCTAAGCCTTCCCCTAACCCTTAACCCTAATCCTAATCCTAACCATTAAACCTAACCCTAGCTCTTAAAGCTAACCCTAAACCTTACCCTCACGACTAGACCTAACCCTGACACTAACCTAACACCTAACCCTAACCAGAACCCCTAAGGCTAAACCTGAACCCTATCCCTAACCCTAGCACTAAACTTTAACCCTAAACCTAAGCCCAACCCGTAACCCTAATCCTATCCTTTTACCCTAAAACTAACCCCTAAACCTAACCCCTATACCTCACCCTAACTCTAACCCCAATCCTAATTCTAACCATACCCCTTCATAAAACACTAACTCCTAACCGCTAACCCTAACACTAACCAAAAACCCTAATCACTAATCCCTAACCCTAACGCTTAACCTTTACCCTAACCGTTATCCCTCACCCTAAGTTTTAACAGTGACCCTAACCTTAACTTTAACTCTAAGCCTAACCCTTAACCCTACAGTAAGGAAGACCCTTAATGCTAATGGGATCCCTTATCCCTAACCCTAACACTACAGCTAAAAATAACCCTAACCTTGGATCCTTAAACCTAACCCCTAACACTTACTTTAACCCCAAACCCTAACCCTAATCCTAAGCATTAAACCTAACCCTATCTCTTAACCCTAACGCTAGCCCTTACCCTAACGCCTATATCTAAACCTAAATCTAACCTACCGCCTAATCCTAACCTTAAGCCCTAATGCTAACACTAACCCTGAACCCTAAACCTACCCGTAACCCTTAACACTAACCCTATCCGTGAACCTAAACCCTGACCCTAACCATTACCCGCACCCAAGCATTTAACCCTAACCCTAACCCTAATCCTTAATGCTAACCTTAACACTAAACCCTAACCCTAAGCCCAACACTTAACCCTAATCCTATCCCTTAACCCTAACCCTAACCCTAATGCTAACCCCTAAACGTAACCCTAACCGTGACCAGTAAACCTAACCCTAACCTCTAACACAAACCATAGCACATAATTCTAACCCTAAAACTAACCCTAACCCTAACCCTAACCCTAACCCTAAACCCTAACTCTTAACCTAAACCCTAAGCGTTAACTCTCACGCTAACCTTTAATCCTAACCCTAATCCTAATCTTCAACCCTAAACCTAACACTTAACCCTAACCCTGTACCAAACCCTAACCCCTCATCTTAACCCTAACCGTAAACCTCAACCCTAAACCAAAGTGTAACCGTTAAACCTAAGAGTAACCTTTAACCCTAACCCTATTCCCTAACCCTAAGCCCTCACCCTAACACTAAACTTCATCCTTAACCCTAACCAGAATCCTAACCCTAAATCTAATTCTCAGACTTCTTGCTTTCTTAGAGTTTAGAAAGCCTGCAATCCTCCCATGCCATGCGTGAAAGGAGGCTCTACCACTGTGTCCTGCATGAAACCCACGGGCCCATACCCAGAGTATGATAGAGTGGGTTCCCGCGTACAATCCCAGCCCCCTAAACTCCCCCCGCCCGCCTAATGCAGACAGGGCCCGTGCGCTAAGCATAAACAATACCTTTAACAGATAACCCTAACCCTGAACATAACACCCAACCCTGTTCCTATTTCTCCCCTTAACACGTAACCCTCACCGTGCGCCTAACTTTAACCTCTTATCCTAACGTTAATGCATAACCCATTTCCTGAGAACAACCCCTATCCCATAATTCTAACCCTATCTCCTAGTCATCACTGTGACACCTAATCCCTAACACTAATTCTAAACCGCTAACCCTAACCGTAACCCTACTTACAACCCTAACACTGACAGTAACCCTTACTTCTAACCCCAACGCTATGCCTAACAAAAACCCTAAACCTTGACCCCAACCCTTCACCCTAACCCCTAAGCCTTACCCTAACCCTTAACCCTAAAACTAATCCTAACCATTAAACCTAACCCTAGTTCTTAAAGCTAACCCTAAACCTTACCCTCACGACTAGACCTAACCCTGACACTAACCTAACACCTAACCTTAACCAGAACCCCTAAAGCTAACCCTGAACCCTATCCCTAACCCCAGCAGTAAACTTTAACCCTAAACCTAAGCCCAACCCGTAACCCTAATCCTATCCTTTTACCCTAAAACTAACCCCGAAACCTAACCCCTATACCTCACCCTAACTCTAACCCCAATCCTAATTCTAACCATACCCCTTCATAAAACACTAACTCCTAACCGCTAACCCTAACACTAACCAAAAACCCTAATCACTAATCCCTAACCCTAACGCTTAACCTTTACCCTAACTGTTAACCCTCACCCTAAATCTTAACACTGACCCTAACCTTAACCATTAACTCTAAGCCTAACCCTTAACCCTACAGTAAGGAAGACCCTTAATGCTAATGGGATCCCTTATCCCTAACCCTAACACTACAGCTAAAAATAACCCTAATCTTGGATCCTTAAACCTAACCCCTAAAACTTACGTTAACCCCAAACCCTAACCCTAATCCTAAGCATTGAACCTAACCCTATCTCTTAACCCTAACGCTAGCCCTTACCCTAACGCCTAGATCTAACCCTAAATCTAACCTACTGCCTAATCCTAACCTTAAGCCCTAATGCTAACACTAACCCTGAGCCCTAAACCTACCCGTAACCCTTAACACTAACCCTATCCGTGAACCTTCACCCTGACCCTAACCATTACCCGCACCCAAGCATTTAACCCTGACCCTAACCCTAATCCTTAATGCTAACCCTAACACTAAACCCTAACCCTAAGCCCAACACTTATCCCTAATCCTATCCCTTAACCCTAACCCTAACCCTAATGCTACCCCCTAAACGTAACCCTATCCGTGACAAGTAAACCTAACCCTACCCTCTAACACAAACCATAGCACAAAACTCTAACCCTAAGACTAACCCTAACCCTAACACTAAACCTAACCCTAAACCCTAACTCTTAACCTAAACCCTAAGCGTTAACTCTCACGCTAACCTTTAATCCTAACCCTAATCCTAATCTTCAACCCTAAACCTAACACTTAACCCTAACCCTGTACCAAACCCTAACCCCTCATCTTAACCCTAACCGTAAACCTCAACCCTAAACCAAAGTGTAACCGTTAAACCTAAGAGTAACTTTTACCCGTAACCCTATTCCTTAACCCTAAGCCCTCACCCTAACACTAAACTTCATCCTTAACCCTAACCAGAATCCTAACCCTAAATCTAATTCTCAGACTTCTTGCTTTCTTAGAGTTTAGAAAGCCTGCAATCCTCCCATGCCATGCGTGAAAGGAGGCTCTACCACTGTGTCCTGCATGAAACCCACGGGCCCATACCCAGAGTATGATAGAGTGGGTTCCCGGGTACAATCCCAGCCCCCTGAACTCCCCCCGCCTGCCTAATGCAGACAGGGCCTGTGCGCTAAACATAAACAATACCTTTAACAGATAACCCTAATCCTGAACATAACACCCAACCCTGTTCCTATTTCTCCCCTTAACACGTAAACCTCACCGTGCGCCTAACTTTAACCTCTTATCCTAACGTTAATGCATAACCCATTTCCTGAGAACAACCCCTATCCCATAATTCTAACCCTATCTCCTAGTCATCACTGTGACACCTAATCCCCAACCCTAATTCTAAACCGCTAACCCTAACCTAACCCTACCTACAACCCTAACACTGACAGTAACCCTTACTTCTAACCCCAACGCTATGCCTAACAAAAACCCTCACCCTTGACCCTAACCCTTCACCCTAACCCCTAAGACTTACCCTAACCCTTAACCCGAATCCTAATCCTAACCATTAAACCTAACAATAGCTCTTAAAGCTAACCCTAAACCTTACCCTCACGACTAGACCTAACCCTGACACTAACCTAACACCTAACCCTAACCAGAACCCCTAAAGCTAACCCTGAACCCTATCCCTAACCCTAGCAGTAAACTTTAACCCTAAACCTAAGCCCAACCCGTAACCCTAATCCTATCCTTTTACCCTAAAACTAACCCCTAACCTAACCCCTATACCTCACCCTAACTCTAAACCCAATCCTAATTCTAACCATACCCTTCATAAAACACTAACTCCTAACCGCTAACCCTAACACTAATCAAAAACCCTAATCACTAATCCCTAACCCTAACGCTTAACCTTTACCTTAACCGTTAACCCTCACCCTAAATCTTAACCCTGACCCTAACCTTAACCTTTAACTCTAAGCCTAACCCTTAACCCTACAGTAAGGAAGACCCTTAATGCTAATGGGATCCCTTATCCCTAACCCTAACACTACAGCTAAAAATAACACTAACCTTTGATCCTTAAACCTAACCCCTAACACTTACTTTAACCCCAAACCCTAACCCTAATCCTAAGCATTAAACCTAACCCTATCTCTTAACCCTAACGCTAGCCCTTACCCTAACGCCTAGATCTAACCCTAAATCTAACCTACCGCCTAATCCTAACCTTAAGCCCTAATGCTAACACTAACCCTGAACCCTAAACCTACCCGTAACCCTTAACACTAACCCTATCCGTGAACCTTAACCCTGACCCTAACCATTACCCGCACCCCAACATTTAACCCTGATTCTAACCCTAATCCTTAATGATAAACCTAACACTAAACCCTAACCCTAAGCCCAACACTTATCCCTAATCCTATCCCTTAACCCTAACCCTAACCCTAATGCTACCCCCTAAATGTAACCCTAACCGTGACCAGTAAACCTAACCCTAACCTCTAACACAAACCATAGCACATAACTCTAACCCTAAAACTAACCCTAACCCTAACCCTAAACCCTAACTCTTAACCTTAACCCTAAGCGTTAACTCTCACGCTAACCTTTAATCCTAACCCTAATCCTAATCTTCAACCCTAAACCTAACACTTAACACTAACCCTGTACCAAACCCTAACCTCTCATCTTAACCCTAACCGTAAACCTCAACCCTAAACCAAAGTGTAACCGTTAAACCTAAGAATAACCTTTAACCCTAACCCTAATCCCTAACCCTAAGCCCTCACCCTAACACTAAACTTCATCCTTAACCCTAACCAGAATCTAACCCTAAATCTAATTCTCAGACTTCTTGCTTTCTTAGAGTTTAGAAAGCCTGCAATCCTCCCATGCCATGCGTGAAAGGAGGCTCTACCACTGTGTCCTGCATGAAACCCACGGGCCCATACCCAGAGTATGATAGAGTGGGTTCCCGGGTTCAATCCCAGCCCTCTAAACTCCCCCCTCCCGCCTAATGCAGACAGGGCCTGTGAGCTAAGCATAAACAATACCTTTAACAGAAAACCCTAACCCTGAACATAACACCCAACCCTGTTCCTATTTCTCCCCTTAACACGTAAACCTCACCGTGCGCCTAACTTTATCCTCTTATCCTAACGTTAATGCATAACCCATTTCCTGAGAACAACCCCTATCCCATAATTCTAACCCTATCTCCTAGTCATCACTGTGACACCTAATCCCTAACCCTAATTCTAAACCGCTAACCCTAACCGTAACCCTACCTACAACCCTAACACTGACAGTAACCCTTACTTCTAACCCCAACGCTATGCCTAACAAAAACCCTAACCCTTGACCCTAACCCTTCACCCTAACCCCTAAGCCTTACCCTAACCCTTAACCCTAATCCTAATCCTAACCATTAAACCTAACCCCAGCTCTTAAAGCTAACCCTAAACATTACCCTCACGACTAGACCTAACCCTGACACTAACCTAACACCTAACCCTAACCAGAACCCCTAAAGCTAACCCTGAACCCTATCCCTAACCCTAGCAGTAAACGTTAACCCTAAACCTAAGCCCAACCCGTAACCCTAATCCTATCCTTTTACCCTAAAACTAACCCCTAAACCTAACCCCTATACCTAACCCTAACTCTAACCCCAATCCTAATTCTAACCATACCCCTTCATAAAACACTAACTCCTAACCGCTAACCCTAACACTAACCAAAAACCCTAATCACTAATCCCTAACCCTAACGCTTAACCTTTACCCTAACCGTTAACCCTCACCCTAAATCTTAACACTGACCCTAACCTTAACCTTTAACTCTAAGCCTAACCCTTAAAAAAACAGTAAGGAAGACCCTTAATGCTAATGGGACCCCTTATCCCTAACCCTAACACTACAGCTAAAAATAACCCTAACCTTGAATCCTTAAACCTAACCCCTAACACTTACTTTAACCCCTAAACCTAACCCTAATCCTAAGCATTAAACCTAACCCTATCTCTTAACCCTAACGCTAGCCCTTACCCTAAGGCCTACATCTAATCCTAAATCTAACCTACCGCCTAATCCTAACCTTAAGCCCTAATGCTAACACTAACCCTGAACCCTAAACCTACCCGTAACCCTTAACACTAACCCTATCCGTGAACCTTAACCCTGACCCTAAACATTACCCGCACCCAAGCATTTAACCCTGACCCTAACACTAATCTTTAATGCTAACCTTAACACTAAACCCTAACCCTAAGCCCAGCACTTAACCCTAATCCTATCCCTTAACCCTAACTCTAACCCTAATGCTAACCCCTAAACGTAACCCTAACCATGACCAGTAAACCTAACCCTAACCTCTAACACAAAGCATAGCACCTAACCCTAACCCTAAAACTAACCCTAACCCTAAACCTAAACCCTAACTCTTAACCTTAACCCTAAGCGTTAACTCCCTCGCTAACCTTTAATCCTAACCCTAATCCTAATCTTCAACCCTAAACCTAACACTTAACCCTAACCCTGTACCAAACCCTAACCCCTCATCTTAACCCTAACCTTAAACCTCATCCCTACACCAAAGTGTAACCGTTAAACCTAAGAGTAACCTTTAACCCTAACCCTATTCCCTAACCCTAAGCCCTCACCCTAACACTAAACTTCATCCTTAACCCTAACCAGAATCCTAACCCTAAATCTAATTCTCAGACTTCTTGCTTTCTTAGAGTTTAGAAAGCTTGCAATCCTCCCATGCCATGCGTGAAAGGAGGCTCTACCACTGTGTCCTGCATGAAACCCACGGGCCCATACCCAGAGTATGATAGAGTGGGTTCCCGGGTACAATCCCAGCCCCCTAAACTCCCCCCACCCGCCTAATGCAGACAGGGCCCATGCGCTAAGCATAAACAATACCTTAAACAGATAACCCTAACCCTGAACATAACACCCAACCCTGTTGCTATTTCTCCCCTTAAGAGGTAAACCTCACCGTGCGCCTAACTTTAACCTCTTATCCTAACGTTAATGCATAAACCATTTCCTGAGAACAACCCCATCCCATAATTCTAACCCTATCTCCTAGTCCTCACTGTGACACCTAATCCCTAACTCTAATTCTAAACCGCTAACCCTAACCGTAACCCTACCTACAACCCTAACACTGACAGTAACCCTTACTTCTAACCCCAACGCTATGCCTAACAAAAACCCTAACCCTTGACCCTAACCCTTCACCCTAACCCCTAAGCCTTACCCTAACCCTTAACCCTAATCCTAATCCTAACCATTAAACCTAACCCTAGCTCTTAAAGCTAACCCTAAACCTTACCCTCACGACTAGACCTAACCCTGACACTAACCTAACACCTAACCCTAACCAGAACCCCTAAAGCTAACCCTGAACCCTATCCCTAACCCTAGCGGTAAACTTTAACCCTAAACCTAAGCCCAACCCGTAACTCTAATCCTATCCTTTTATCCTAAAACTAACCCCTAAACCTAACCCCTATACCTCACCCTAACTCTAACCCCAATCCTAATTCTAACCATACCCCTTCATAAAACACTAACTCCTAACCGCTAACCCTAACACTAACCCTAACCCTAACCCTAACCAAAAACCCTAATCACTAATCCCTAAACCTAACGCTTAACCTTTACCCTAACCGTTAACCCTCACCCTAAATCTTAACCCTGACACTAACCTTAACCTTTACCTCTAAGCCTAACCCTTAACCCTACAGTAAGGAAGACCCTTAATGCTAATGGGATCCCTTATCCCTAACCCTAACACTACAGCTAAAAATAACCCTAACCTTGAATCCTTAAACCTAACCCCTAACACTTACTTTAACTCCAAACCCTAACCGTAATCCTAAGCATTAAACCTAACGCTATCTCTTAACGCTAACGCTAGCCCTTACCCTATCGCCTAGATCTAACCCTAAATCTAACCTACCGCCTAATCCTAACCTTAAGCCCTAATGCTAACACTAACACTGAACCCTAAACCTACCCGTATCCCTTAACACTAACCCTATCCGTGAACCTAAACCCTGACCCTAAACATTACCCGCACCCAAGCATTTAACCGTGACCCTAACCCTAATACTTAATGGTAACCTTAACACTAAACTCTAACCCTAAGCCCAACACTTAACCCTAATCCTATCCCTTAACCCTAACCCTAACCATAACCCTAATGATACCCCCTAAACGTAACCCTAACCGTGACCAGTAAACCTAACCCTAACCTCTAACACAAACCATAGCAGATAACTCTAACCCTAAAACTAACCCTAAACCCTAACTCTTAACCTTAACCCTAAGCGTTAACTCTCGCGCTAACCTTTAATCCTAAACCTAATCCTAATCTTCAACCCTAAACCTAACACTTAACCCTAACCCTGTACCAAACCCTAACCCCTCATCTTAACCCTAACCGTAAACCTCAACCCTAAACCAAAGTGTAACCGTTAAACCTAAGAGTAAACTTTAACCCTAACCCTAATCCCTAACCCTAAGCCCTCACCCTAACACTAAACTTCATCCTTAACCCTAACCAGAATCCTAACCCTAAATCTAATTCTCAGACTTCTTGCTTTCTTAGAGTTTAGAAACCCTGCAATCCTCCCTTGCCATGCGTGAAAGGCGGCTCTACCACTGTGTCCTGCATGAAACCCACGGGCCCATACCCAGAGTATGATAGAGTGGGTTCCCGGGTACAATCCCAGCCCCCTAAACTCCCCCCGCCCGCCTAATGCAGACAGGGCCCGTGCGCTAAGCATAAACAATACCTTTAACAGATAACCCTAACCCTGAACATAACACCCAACCCTGTTCCTATTTCTCCCCTTAACACGTAAACCTCACCGTGCGCCTAACTTTAACCTCTTATCCTAACGTTAATGCATAACCGATTTCCTGAGAACAACCCCTATCCCATAATTCTAACCCTATCTCCTAGTCATCACTGTGACACCTAATCCCTAACCCTAATTCTAAACCGCTAACCCTAACCGTAACCCTACCTACAACCCTAACACTGACAGTAACCCTTACTTCTAACCCCAACGCTATGGCTAACAAAAACCCTAACCCTTGACCCTAACCCTTCACCCTAACCCCTAAGCCTTACCCTAACCCTTAACCCTAATCCTAATCCTAACCATTAAACCTAACCATAGCTCTTAAAGCTAACCCTAAACCTTACCCTCACGACTAGACGTAACCCTGACACTAACCTAACACCTAACCCTAACCAGAACCCCTAAAGCTAACCCTGAACCCTATCCCTAACCCCAGCAGTGAACTTTAACCCTAAACCTAAGCTCAACCCGTAACCCTAATCCTATCCTTTTACCCTAAAACTAACCCCTAAACCTAACCCCTATACCTAACCCTAACTCTAACCCCAATCCTAATTCTAACCATACCCCTTCATAAAACACTAACTCCTAACCGCTAACCCTAACACTAACCAAAAACCCTAATCACTAATCCCTAACCCTAACACTTAACCTTTACCCTAACCGTTAACCCTCACTCTAAATCTTAACACTGACCCTAACCTTAACCTTTAACTCTAAGCCTAACCCTTAACCCTACAGTAAGGAAGACCCTTAATGCTAATGGGATCCCTTATCTCTAACCCTAACACTGCAGCTAAAAATAACCCTAACCTTGGATCCTTAAACCTGACCCCTAACACTTACTTTAACCCCAAACCCTAACCCTAAACCTAAGCATTAAACCTAAACCTATCTCTTAACCCTAACGCTAGCCCTTACCCTAACGCCTAGATCTAACCCTAAATCTAACCTACCGCCTAATCCTAACCTTAAGCCCTAATGCTAACAGTAACCCTGAACCCTAAACCTACCCGGAACCCTTAACACTAACCCTATCCGTGAACCTTCACCCTGACCCTAACCATTACCCGCACCCAAGCATTTAACCCTGACCCTAACCCAAATCCTTAATGCTAACCCTAACACTAAACCCTAACCCTAAGCCCAACACTTATCCCTAATCCTATCCCTTAACCCTAACCCTAACCCTAATGCTACCCCCTAAACGTAACCCTATCCGTGACCAGTAAACCTAACCCTAACCTCTAACACAAACCATAGCACATAACTCTAACCCTAAAACTAACCCTAACCCTAACCCTAACCCTAACCCAAACCCTAACTCTGAACCTAAACCCTAAGCGTTAACTCTCACGGTAACCTTTAATCCTAACCCTAGTCCTAATCTTCAACCCTAAACCTAACACTTAACCCTAACCCTGTACCAAACCCTAACCCCTCATCTTAACCCTAACAGTAAACCTCAACCCTAAACCAAAGTGTAACCGTTAAACCTAAGAGTAACCTTTAACCCTAACCCTATTCCCTAACCCTAAGCCCTCACCTTAACACTAAACTTCATCCTTAACCCTAACCAGAATCCTAACCCTAAATCTAATTCTCAGACTTCTTGCTTTCTTAGAGTTTAGAAAGCCTGCAATCCTCCCATGCCATGCGTGAAAGGAGGCTCTACCACTGTGTTCTGCATGAAACCCACGGGCCCATACCCAGAGTATGATAGAGTGGGTTCCCGGGTACAATCCCAGCCCCCTAAACTCCCCCCGCCCGCCTAATGCAGACAGGGCCCGTGCGCTAAGCATAAACAATACCTTTAACAGATAACCCTAACCCTGAACATAACACCCAACCCTGTTCCTATTTCTCCCCTTAACACGTAAACCTCACCGTGCGCCTAACTTTAACCTCTTATCCTAACGTTAATGCATAACCCATTTCCTGAGAACAACCCCTATCCCATAATTCTAACCCTATCTCCTAGTCATCACTGTGACACCTAATCCCTAACCCTAATTCTAAACCGCTAACCCTAACCGTAACCCTACCTACAACCCTAACACTGACAGTAACCCTTACTTCTAACCCCAACGCTATGCCTAACAAAAACCCTAACACTTGACCCCAACCTTTCACCCTAACCCCTAAGCCTTACCCTAACCCTTAACCCTAAAACTAATCCTAACCATTAAACCTAACCCTAGCTCTTAAAGCTAACCCTAAACCTTGCCCTCACGACTAGACCTAACCCTGACACTAACCTAACACCTAACCCTAACCAGAACCCCTAAAGCTAACCCTGAACCCTATCCCTAACCCCAGCAGTAAACTTTAACCCTAAACCTAAGCCCAACCCGTAACCCTAATCCTATCCTTTTACCCTAAAACTAACCCCGAAACCTAACCCCTGTACCTCACCCTAACTCTAACCCCAATCCTAATTCTAACCATACCCCTTCATAAAACACTAACTCCTAACCGCTAACCCTAACACTAACCAAAAACCCTAATCACTAATCCCTAACCCTAACGCTTAACCTTTACCCTAACCGTTAACCCTCACCCTAAATCTTAACACTGACCCTAACCTTAACCTTTAACTCTAAGCCTAACCCTTAACCCTACAGTAAGGAAGACCCTTAATGCTAATGGGATCCCTTATCCCTAACCCTAACAATACAGCTAAAAATAACCCTAACCTTGGATCCTTAAACCTAACCCCTAACACTTACTTTAACCCCAATCCCTAACCCTAATCCTAAGCATTAAACCTAACCCTATCTCTTAACCCTAACGCTAGCCCTTACCCTAACGCCTAGATCTAACCCTAAATCTAACCCACCACCTAATCCTAACCTTAAGCCCTAATGCTAACACTAACCCTGAACCCTAAACCTACCCGTAACCCTTAACACTAACCCTATCCGTGAACCTTAACCCTGACCCTAAACATTACCCGCACCCAAGCATTTAACCCTGACCCTAACACTAATCCTTAATGCTAACCTTAACACTAAACCCTAACCCTAAGCCCAGCACTTAACCCTAATCCTATCCCTTAACCCTAAACCTAACCCTAATGCTAACCCCTAAACGTAACCCTAACCATGACCAGTAAACCTAACCCTAACCTCTAACACAAAGCATAGCACCTAACTCTAACCCTAAAACTAACCCTAACCCTAACCCTAAAACCTAACCCTTAACCTTAACCCTAAGCGTTAACTCTCACTCTAACCATTAATCCTAACCCTAATCCTAATCTTCAACCCTAAACCTAACACTTAACCCTAACCCTGTACCAAACCCTAACCCCTCATCTTAACCCTAACCGTAAACCTCAACCCTAAACCAAAGTGTAACCGTTAAACCTAACAGTAACTTTTAACCTTAACCCTAATCCCTAACCCTAAGCCCTTCATAAAACACTAACTCCTAACCGCTAACCCTAACACTAACCCTAACCCTAACCCTAACCAAAAACCCTAATCACTAATCCCTAAACCTAACGCTTAACCTTTACCCTAACCGTTAACCCTCACCCTAAATCTTAACCCTGACACTAACCTTAACCTTTAACTCTAAGCCTAACCCTTAACCCTACAGTAAGGAAGACCCTTAATGCTAATGGGATCCCTTATCCCTAACCCTAACACTACAGCTAAAAATAACCCTAACCTTGGATCCTTAAACCTAACCCCTAACACTTACTTTAAACCCAAACCCTAACCCTAATCCTAAGCATTAAACCTAACGCTATCTCTTAACCCTAACGCTAGCCCTTACCCTAACGCCTAGATATAACCCTAAATCTAACCTACTGCCTAATCCTAACCTTAAGCCCTTATGCTAACACTAACCCTGAACCCTAAACCTACCCGTAACCCTTAACACTAACCCTATCCGTGAACCTAAACCTTGACCCTAACCATTACCCGCACCCAAGCATTTAACCCTGACCCTAACCCTAATCCTTAATGGTAAACTTAACACTAAACCCTAACCCTAAGCCCAACACTTAACCCTAATCCTATCCCTTAACCCTAACCCTAACTCTAACCCTAATGCTACCCCCTAAACGTAACCCTAACCGTGACCAGTAAACCTAACCCTAACCTCTAACACAAACCATAGCACATAACTCTAACCCTAAAACTAACCCTAACCCTAACCCTAACCCTAAACCCTAACTCTTAAACTTAACGCTAAGCGTTAACTCTCACGCTAACCTTTAATCCTAAACCTAATCCTAGTCTTCAACCCTAAACCTAACACTTAACCCTAACCCTGTACCAAACCCTAACCCCTCATCTTAACCCTAACCGTAAACCTCAACCCTAAACCAAAGTGTAACCGTTAAACCTAAGAGTAACCTTTAACCCTAACCCTAATCCCTAACCCTAAGCCCTCACACTAACACTAAACTTCATCCTTAACCCTAACCATAATCCTAACCCTAAATCTAATTCTCAGACTTCTTGCTTTCTTAGAGTTTAGAAAGCCTGCAATCCTCCCATGCCATGCGTGAAAGGAGGCTCTACCACTGTGTCCTGCATGAAACCCATGGGCCCATACCCAGAGTATGATAGAGTGGGTTCCCGGGTACAATCCCAGCCCCCTAAACTCCCCCCGCCCGCCTAATGCAGACAGGGCCCGTGCGCTAAGCATAAACAATACCTTTAACAGATAACCCTAACCCTGAACATAACACCCAACCCTGTTCCTATTTCTCCCCTTAACACGTAAACCTCACCGTGCGCCTAACTTTAACCTCTTATCCTAACGTTAATGCATAACCCATTTCCTGAAAACAACCCCTATCCCATAATTCTAACCCTATCTCCTAGTCATCACTGTGACACCTAATCCCTAACCCTAATTCTAAACCGCTAACCCTAACCGTAACCCTACCTGCAACCCTAACACTGACAGTAACCCTTACTTCTAACCCCAACGCTATGCCTAACAAAAACCCTAACCCTTGACCCCAACCCTTCACCCTAACCCCTAAGCCTTACCCTAACCCTTAACCCTAAAACTAATCCTAACCATTAAACCTAACCCTAGCTCTTAAAGCTAACCCTAAACCTTACCCTCACGACTAGACCTAACCCTGACACTAACCTAACACCTAACCCTAACCAGAACCCCTAAGGCTAACCCTGAACCCTATCCCTAACCCCAGCAGTAAAATTTAACCCTAAACCTAAGCCCAACCCGTAACACTAATCCTATCCTTTTACCCTAAAACTAACCCCTAAACCTAACCCCTATACCTCACCCTAACTCTAACCCCAATTCTAATTCTAACCATACCCCTTCATAAAACACTAACTCCTAACCGCTAACCCTAACACTAACCAAAAACCCTAATCACTAATCCCTAACCCTAACGCTTAACCTTTACCCTAACTGTTAACCCTCACCCTAAATCTTAACACTGACCCTAACCTTAACCTTTAACTCTTAGCCTAACCCTTTACCCTACAGTAAGGAAGACCCTTAATGCTAATGGGATCCCTTATCCCTAACCCTAACACTACAGCTAAAAATAACCCTAACCTTGGATCCTTAAACCTAACACCTGACACTTACTTTAACCCCAAAACCCTAACCCTAATCCTAAGCATTAAACCTAACCCTATCTCTTAACCCTAACGCTAGCCCTTACCCTAACGCCTAAATCTAACCCTAAATCTAACCCACCGCCTAATCCTAACCTTAAGCCCTAATGCTAACACTAACCCTGAACCCTAAACCTACCCGTAACCCTTAACACTAACCCTATCCGTGAACCTTAACCCTGACCCTAACCATTACCCGCACCCAAGCATTTAACCCTGATTCTAACCCTAATCCTTAATGATAAACCTAACACTAAACCCTAACCCTAAGCCCAACACTTAACCCTAATCCTATCCCTTAACCCTAACCCTAACCCTAATGCTACCCCCTAAATGTAACCCTAACCGTGACCGGTAAACCTAACCCTAACCTCTAACACAAACCATAGCACATAACTCTAACCCTAAAACTAACCCTAACCCCAACCCTAACCCTAAACCCTAACTCTTAACCTTAACCTTAAGCGTTAACTCTCACGCTGACCTTTAATCCTAACCCTAATCCTAATCTTCAACCCTAAACCTAACACTTAACCCTAACCCTGTACCAAACCCTAACCCCTCATCTTAACCCTAACCGTAAGCCTCAACCCTAAACCAAAGTGTAACCGTTAAACCTAAGAGTAACATTTAACCCTAACCCTAATCCCTAACCCTAAGCCCTCACCCTAACACTAAACTTCATCCTTAACCCTAACCAGAATCCTGATCCTAAATCGAATTCTCAGACTTCTTGCTTTCTTAGAGTTTAGAAAGCCTGCAATCCTCCCATGCCATGCGTGAAAGGAGGCTCTACCACTGTGTCCTGCATGAAACCCACGGGCCCATACCCAGAGTCTGATAGAGTGGGTTCCCGGGTACAATCCCAGCCCCCTAAACTCCCCCCGCCCGCCTAATGCAGACAGGGCCCGTGCGCTAAGCATAAACAATACCTTTAACAGATAACCCTAACCCTGAACATAACACCCAACCCTGTTCCTATTTCTCCCCTTAACACGTAACCCTCACCCTGCGCCTAACTTTAACCTCTTATCCTAACGTTAATGCATAACCCATTTCCTGAGAACAACCCCTATCCCATAATTCTAACCCTATCTCCTAGTCATCACTGTGACACCTAATCCCTAACCCTAATTCTAAACCGCTAACCCTAACCGTAACCCTACCTACAACCCAAACACTGACAGTAACCCTTACTTCTAAACCCAACGCTATGCCTAACAAAAACCCTAACCCTTGACCCCAAACCTTCACCCTAACCCCTAAGCCTTACCCTAACCCTTAACCCTAATCCTAATCCTAACCATTAAACCTAACCCTAGCACTTAAAGCTAACCCTAAACCTTACCCTCACGACTAGACCTAACCCTGACACTAACCTAACACCTAACCCTAACCAGAACCCCTAAAGCTAACCCTCAACCCTATCCCTAACCCCAGCAGTAAACTTTAACCCTAAACCTAAGCCCACCCCGTAACACTAATCCTATCCTTTTACCCTAAAACTAACCCCGAAACCTAACCCCTATACCTCACCCTAACTCTAACCCCAATCCTAATTCTAACCATACCCCTTCATAAAACACTAACTCCTAACCGCTAACCCTAACACTAACCAAAAACCCTAATCACTAATCCCTAACCCTAACGCTTAACCTTTACCCTAACTGTGAACCCTCACCCTAAATCTTAACACTGACCCTAACCTTAACCTTTAACTCTAAGCCTAACCCTTAACCCTACACTAAGGTAGACCCTTAATGCTAATGGGATCCCTTATCCCTAACCCTAACACTACAGCTAAAAATAACCCTAACCTTGGATCCTTAAACCTAACCCCTAACACTTACTTTAACCCCAAACCCTAACCCTAATCCTAAGCATTAAACGTAACCCTATCTCTTAACCCTAACGCTAGCCCTTACCCTAACGCCTAGATCTAACCCTAAATCTAACCTACCGCCTAATCCTAACCTTAAGCCCTAATGCTAACACTAACCCTGAACCCTAAACCTACCCGTAACCCTTAACACTAACCCTATCCGTGAACCTTAACCCTGACCCTAACCATTACCCGCACCCAAGCATTTAACCCTGATTCTAACCCTAATCCTTAATGATAAACCTAACACTAAACCCTAACCATAAGCCCAACACTTAACCCTAATCCTATCCCTTAACCCTAACCCTAACCCTAATGCTACCCCCTAAACGTAACCCTAACCGTCACCAGTAAACCTAACCCTAACCTCTAACACAAACCATAGCACATAACTCTAACCCTAAAACTAACCCTAACCCTAACCCTAAACCCTAACTCTTAACCTTAACCTTAAGCGTTAACTTTCACGCTAACCTTTAATCCTAACCCTAATCCTAATCTTCAACCCTAAACCTAACACTTAACCCTAACCCTGTACCAAACCCTAACCCCTCATCTTAACCCTAACCGTAAACCTCAACCCTAAACCAAAGTGTAACCGTTAAACCTAAGAGTAACCTTTAACCCTAACCCTATTCCCTAACCCTAAGCCCTCACCCTAACACTAAACTTCATCCTTAACCCTAACCAGAATCCTAACCCTAAATCTAATTCTCAGACTTCTTGCTTTCTTAGAGTTTAGAAAGCCTGCAATCCTCCCATGCCATGCGTGAAAGGAGGCTCTACCACTGTGTCCTGCATGAAACCCACGGCCCATACCCAGAGTATAATAGAGTGGGTTCCCGGGTACAATCCCAGCCCCCTAAACTCCCCCCGCCCGCCTAATGCAGACAGGGCCCGTGCGCTAAGCATAAACAATACCTTTAACAGATAACCCTAACCCTGAAGATAACACCCAACCCTGTTCCTATTTCTCCCCTTAACACGTAAACCTCACCGTGCGCCTAACTTTAACCTCTTATCCTAACGTTAATGCATAACCCATTTCCTGAGAACAACCCCTATCCCATAATTCTAACCCTATCTCCTAGTCATCACTGTGACACCTAATCCCTAACCCTAATTCTAAACCGCTAACCCTAACCGTAACCCTACCTACAACCCTAACACTGACAGTAACCCTTACTTCTAACCCCAACGCTATGCCTAACAAAAACCCTAACCCTTGACCCTAACCCTTCACCCTAACCCCTAGCCTTACCCTAACCCTTAACCCTAATCCTAATCCTAACCATTAAACCTAACCCTAGCTCTTAAAGCTAACCCTAAACCTTACCCTCACGACTAGACCTAACCCTGACACTAACCTAACACCTAACCCTAACCAGAACCCCTAAAGCTAACCCTGAACCCTATCCCTAACCCTAGCAGTAAACTTTAACCCTAAACCTAAGCCCAACACGTAACCCTAATCCTATCCTTTTACCCTAAAACTAACCCCTAACCTAACCCCTATACCTCACCCTAACTCTAAACCCAATCCTAATTCTAACCATACCCCTTCATAAAACACTAACTTCTAACCGCTAACCCTAACACTAACCAAAAACCCTAATCACTAATCCCTAACCCTAACGCTTAACCTTTAACCTGACCGTTAACCCTTACCCTAAATCTTAACACTGACCCTAACCTTAACCTTTAACTCTAAGCCTAACCCTTAACCCTACAGTAAGGAAGACCCTTAATGCTAATGGGATCCCTTATCCCTAACCCTAACACTACAGCTAAAAATAACCCTAACCTTGGATCCTTAAACCTAACCCCTAACACTTACTTTAACCCCAAACCCTAACCCTAATCCTAAGCATTAAACCTAACCCTATCTCTTAACCCTAACGCTAGCCCTTACCCTAACGCCTAGATCTAACCCTAAATGTAACCTACCGCCTAATCCTAACCTTAAGCCCTAATGCTAACACTAACCCTGAACCCTAAACCTACCCGTAACCCTTAACACTAACCCTATCCGTGAACCTTAACCCTGACCCTAACCATTACCCGCACCCAAGCATTTAACCCTGATTCTAACCCTAATCCTTAATGATAAACCTAACACTAAACCCTAACCCTAAGCCCAACACTTAACCCTAATCCTATCCCTTAACCCTAACCCTAACCCTAATGCTACCCCCTAAACGTAACCCTAACCGTGACCAGTAAACCTAACCCTAACCTCTAACACAAACCATAGCACATAACTCTAACCCTAAAACTAACCCTAACCCTAACCCTAACCCTAAACCCTAACTCTTAACCTTAACACTAAGCATTAACTCTCACGCTAACCTTTAATCCTAACCCTAATCCTAATCTTCAACCCTAAACCTAACACTTAACCCTAACCCTGTACCAAACCCTAACCCCTCATCTTAACCCTAACCGTAAACCTCAACCCTAAACCAAAGTGTAACCGTTAAACCTAAGAGTAACCTTTAACCCTAACCCTAATCCCTAACCCTAAGCCCTCACCCTAACACTAAACTTCATCCTTATCCCTATTCATAATCTAACCCTAAATCTAATTCTCAGACTTCTTGCTTTCTTAGGGTTTAGAAAGCCTGCAATCCTCCCATGCCATGCGTGAAAGGAGGCTCTACCACTGTGTCCTGCATGAAACCCATGGGCCCATACCCAGAGTATGATAGAGTGGGTTCCCGGGTTCAATCCCAGCCCCCTAAACTCCCCCCGCCCGCCTAATGCAGACAGGGCCCGTGCGCTAAGCATAAACAATACCTTTAACAGATAACCCTAACCCTGAACATAACACCCAACCCTGTTCCTATTTCTCCCCTTAACACGTAAACCTCACCGTGCGCCTAACTTTAACCTCTTATCCTTACGTTAATGGAAAACCCATTTCCTGAAAACAACCCCTATCCCATAATTCTAACCCTATCTCCTAGTCATCACTGTGACACCTAATCCCTAACCCTAATTCTAAACCGCTAACCCTAACCATAACCCTACCTACAACCCTAACACTGACAGTAACCCTTACTTATAACCCCAACGCTATGCCTAACAAAAACCCTAACCCTTGACCCTAACCCTTTACCCTAACCCCTAAGCCTTACCCTAACCCTTAACCATAATCCTAATCCTAACCATTAAACCTAACCTTAGCTCTTAAAGCTAACCCTAAACCTTACCCTCACGACTAGACCTAACCCTGACACTAACCTAACACCTAACCCTAACCAGAACCCCTAAAGCTAACCCTGAACCCTATCCCTAACCCCAGCTGTAAACTTTAACCCTAAACCTAAGCCCAACCCGTAACCCTAATCCTATCCTTTTACCCTAAAACTAACCCCTAAACCTAACCCCTATACCTCACCCTAACTCTAACCCCAATCCTAATTCTAACAATACCCTTCATAAAACACTAACTCCTAACCGCTAACCCTAACACTAACCAAAAACCCTAATCACTAATCCCTAACCCTAACGCTTAACGTTTACCTTAACCGTTAACCCTCACCCTAAATCTTAACACTGACCCTAACCTTAACCTTTAACTCTAAGCCTAACCCTTAACCCTACAGGAAGGAAGACCCTTAATGCTAATGGGATCCCTTATCCCTAACCCTAACACTACAGCTAAAAATAACACTAACCTTTGATCCTTAAACCTAACCCCTAACACTTACTTTAACCCCAAACACTAACCCTAATCCTAAGCATTAAACCTAACCCTATCTCTTAACCCTAACGCTAGCCCTTACCCTAACGCCTAGATCTAACCCTAAATCTAACCTACCGCCTAATCCTAACCTTAAGCCCTAATGCTAACACTAACCCTGAACCCTAAACCTACCCGGAACCCTTAACACTAACCCTATCCGTGAACCTTAACCCTGACCCTAACCATTACCCGCACCCCAACATTTAACCCTGATTCTAACCCTAATCCTTAATGATAAACCTAACACTAAACCCTAACCCTAAGCCCAACACTTATCCCTAATCCTATCCCTTAACCCTAACCCTAACCCTAATGCTACCCCCTAAATGTAACCCTAACCGTGACCAGTAAACCTAACCCTAACCTCTAACACAAACCATAGCACATAACTCTAACCCTAAAACTAACCCTAACCCTAACACTAAACCCTAACTCTTAACCTTAACCCTAAGCGTTAACTCTCACGCTAACCTTTAATCCTAACCCTAATCCTAATCTTCAACCCTAAACCTAACACTTAACCCTAACCCTGTACCAAACCCTAACCCCTCATCTTAACCCTAACCGTAAACCTCAACCCTAAACCAAAGTGTAACCGTTAAACCTAAGAATAACCTTTAACCCTAACCCTAATCCCTAACCCTAAGCCCTCACCCTAACACTAATCTTCATCCTTAACCCTAACCAGAATCTAACCCTAAATCTAATTCTCAGACTTCTTGCTTTCTTAGAGTTTAGAAAGCCTGCAATCCTCCCATGCCATGCGTGAAAGGAGGCTCTATCACTGTGTCCTGCATGAAACCCACGGGCCCATACCCAGAGTATGATAGAGTGGGTTCCCGGGTTCAATCCCAGCCCTCTAAACTCCCCCCTCCCGCCTAATGCAGACAGGGCCTGTGCGCTAAGCATAAACAATACCTTTAACAGAAAACCCTAACCCTGAACATAACACCCAACCCTGTTCCTATTTCTCCCCTTAACACGTAAACCTCACCGTGCGCCTAACTTTATCCTCTTATACTAACGTTAATGCATAACCCATTTCCTGAAAACAACCCCTATCCCATAATTCTAACCATATCTCCTAGTCATCACTCTGACACCTAATCCCTAACCCTAATTCTAAACCGCTAACCCTAACCGTAACCCTACCTACAACCCTAACACTGACAGTAACCCTTACTTCTAACCCCAACGCTATGCCTAACAAAAACCGTAACCCTTGACCCTAACCCTTCACCCTAACCCCTAAGCCTTACCCTAACCCTTAACCCTAATCCTAATCCTAACCATTAAACCTAACCCCAGCTCTTAAAGCTAACCCTAAACATTACCCTCACGACTAGACCTAACCCTGACACTAACCTAACACCTAACCCTAACCAGAACCCCTAAAGCTAACCCTGAACCCTATCCCTAACCCTAGCAGTAAACTTTAACCCTAAACCTAAGCCCAACCCGTAACCCTAATCCTATCCTTTTACCCTAAAACTAACCCCTAAACCTAACCCCTATACCTCACCCTAACTCTAACCCCAATCCTAATTCTAACCATACCCCTTCATAAAACACTAACTCCTAACCGCTAACCCTAACACTAACCAAAAACCCTAATCACTAATCCCTAAACCTAACGCTTAACCTTTACCCTAACTGTTAACCCTCACCCTAAATCTTAACCCTGACACTAACCTTAACCTTTAACTCTAAGCCTAACCCTTAAAAAAACAGTAAGGAAGACCCTTAATGCTAATGGGATCCCTTATCCCTAACCCTAACACTACAGCTAAAAATAACCCTAACCTTGGATCCTTAAACCTAACCCCTAACACTTACTTTAACCCCAAACCCTAACCGTAATCCTAAGCATTAAACCTAACGCTATCTCTTAACTCTAACGCTAGCCCTTACCCTATCGCCTAGATCTAACCCTAAATCTAACCTACCGCCTAATCCTAACCTTAAGCCCTAATGCTAACACTAACCCTGAACCCTAAACCTACCCGTATCCCTTAACACTAACCCTATCCGTGAACCTAAACCCTGACCCTAAACATTACCCGCACCCAAGCATTTAACCGTGACCCTAACCCTAATACTTAATGGTAACGTTAACACTAAACTCTAACCCTAAACCCAACACTTAACCCTAATCCTATCCCTTAACCCTAACCCTAACCATAACCCTAATGATACCCCCTAAACGTAACCCTAACCGTGACCAGTAAACCTAACCCTAACCTCTAACACAAACCATAGCACATAACTCTAACCCTAAAACTAACCCTAAACCCTAACTCTTAACCTTAAACCTAAGCGTTAACTCTCGCGCTAACCTTTAATCCTAAACCTAATCCTAGTCTTCAACCCTAAACCTAACACTTAACCCTAACCCTGTACCAAACCCTAACCCCTCATCTTAACCCTAACCGTAAACCTCAACCCTAAACCAAAGTGTAACCGTTAAACCTAAGAGTAACCTTTAACCCTAACCCTAATCCCTAACCCTAAGCCCTCACACTAACACTAAACTTCATCCTTAACCCTAACCATAATCCTAACCCTAAATCTAATTCTCAGACTTCTTGCTTTCTTAGAGTTTAGAAAGCCTGCAATCCTCCCATGCCATGCGTGAAAGGAGGCTCTACCACTGTGTCCTGCATGAAACCCATGGGCCCATACCCAGAGTATGATAGAGTGGGTTCCCGGGTACAATCCCAGCCCCCTAAACTCCCCCCGCCCGCCTAATGCAGACAGGGCCCGTGCGCTAAGCATAAACAATACCTTTAACAGATAACCCTAACCCTGAACATAACACCCAACCCTGTTCCTATTTCTCCCCTTAACACGTAAACCTCACCGTGCGCCTAACTTTAACCTCTTATCCTAACGTTAATGCATAACCCATTTCCTGAAAACAACCCCTATCCCATAATTCTAACCCTATCTCCTAGTCATCACTGTGACACCTAATCCCTAACCCTAATTCTAAACCGCTAACCCTAACCGTAACCCTACCTACAACCCTAACACTGACAGTAACCCTTACTTCTAACCCCAACGCTATGCCTAACAAAAACCCTAACCCTTGACCCCAACCCTTCACCCTAACCCCTAAGCCTTACCCTAACCCTTAACCCTAATCCTAATCCTAACCATTAAACCTAACCCTAGCTCTTAAAGCTAACCCTAAACCTTACCCTCACGACTAGACCTAACCCTGACACTAACCTAACACCTAACCCTAACCAGAACCCCTAAAGCTAACCCTGAACCCTATCCATAACCCCAGCAGTAAACTTTAACCCTAAACCTAAGCCCAACCCGTAACCCTAATCCTATCCTTTTACCCTAAAACTAACCCCGAAACCTAAACCCTGTACCTCACCCTAACTCTAACCCCAATCCTAATTCTAACCATACCCCTTCATAAAACACTAACTCCTAACCGCTAACCCTAACACTAACCAAAAACCCTAATCACTAATCCCTAACCCTAACGCTTAACCTTTACCCTAACCGTTAACCCTCACCCTAAATCTTAACACTGACCCTAACCTTAACCTTTAACTCTAAGACTAACCCTTAACCCTACAGTAAGGAAGACCCTTAATGCTAATGGGATCCCTTATCCCTAACCCTAACAACAGCTAAAAATAACCCTAACCTTGGATCCTTAAACCTAACCCCTAACACTTACTTTAACCCCAAACCCTAACCCTAATCCTAAGCATTAAACCTAACCCTATCTCTTAACCCTAACGCTAGCCCTTACCCTAACGCCTAGATCTAACCCTAAATCTAACCCACCGCCTAATCCTAACCTTAAGCCCTAATGCTAACACTAACCCTGAACCCTAAACCTACCCGTAACCCTTAACACTAACCCTATCCGTGAACCTTAACCCTGACCCTAAACATTACCCGCACCCAAGCATTTAACCCTGACCCTAACACTAATCCTTAATGCTAACCTTAACACTAAACCCTAACCCTAAGCCCAGCACTTAACCCTAATCGTATCCCTTAACCCTAACCCTAACCCTAATGCTAACCCCTAAACGTAACCCTAACCATGACCAGTAAACCTAACCCTAACCTCTAACACAAAGCATAGCACCTAACTCTAACCCTAAAACTAACCCTAACCCTAACCCTAAACCCTAACTCTTAACCTTAACCCTAAGCGTTAACTCTCACTCTAACCTTTAATCCTAACCCTAATCCTAATCTTCAACCCTAAACCTAACTCTTAACCCTAACCCTGTAACAAACCCTAACCCCTCATCTTTACCCTAACCGTAAACCTCAACCCTAAACCAAAGTGTAACCGTTAAACCTAACAGTAACCTTTAACCTTAACCCTAATCCCTAACCCTAAGCCCTTCATAAAACACTAACTCCTAACCGCTAACCCTAACACTAACCCTAACCCTAACCCTAACCAAAAACCCTAATCACTAATCCCTAAACCTAACGCTTAACCTTTACCCTTAACCTTTACCCGTTAACCCTCACCCTAAATCTTAACCCTGACACTAACCTTAACCTTTAACTCTAAGCCTAACCCTTAACCCTACAGTAAGGAAGACCCTTAATGCTAATGGGATCCCTTATCCCTAACCCTAACACTACAGCTAAAAATAACCCTAACCTTGGATCCTTAAACCTAACCCCTAACACTTACTTTAAACCCAAACCCTAACCCTAATCCTAAGCATTAAACCTAACGCTATCTCTTAACCCTAACGCTAGCCCTTACCCTGACGCCTAGATATAACCCTAAATCTAACCTACTGCCTAATCCTAACCTTAAGCCCTTATGCTAACACTAACCCTGAACCCTAAACCTACCCGTAACCCTTAACACTAACCCTATCCGTGAACCTAAACCTTGACCCTAAACATTACCCGCACCCAAGCATTTAACCCTGACCCTAACCCTAATCCTTAATGGTAACCTTAACACTAAACCCTAACCCTAAGCCCAACACTTAACCCTAATCCTATCCCTTAACCCTAACCCTAACCCTAACCCTAATGCTACCCCCTAAACGTAACCCTAACCGTGACCAGTAAACCTAACCCTAACCTCTAACACAAAACATAGCACATAACTCTATCCCTAAAACTAACCCTAACCCTAACCCTAACCCTAAACCCTAACTCTTAAACTTAACGCTAAGCGTTAACTCTCACGCTAACCTTTAATCCTAAACCTAATCCTAGTCTTCAACCCTAAACCTAACACTTAACCCTAACCCTGTACCAAACCCTAACCCCTCATCTTAACCCTAACCGTAAACCTCAACCCTAAACCAAAGTGTAACCGTTAAACCTAAGAGTAACCTTTAACCCTAACCCTAATCCCTAACCCTGAGCCCTCACACTAACACTAAACTTCATCCTTAACCCTAACCATAATCCTAACCCTAAATCTAATTCTCAGACTTCTTGCTTTCTTAGAGTTTAGAAAGCCTGCAATCCTCCCATGCCATGCGTGAAAGGAGGCTCTACCACTGTGTCCTGCATGAAACCCACGGGCCCATACCCAGAGTATGATAGAGTGGGTTCCCGGGTACAATCCCAGCCCCCTAAACTCCCCCCGCCCGCCTAATGCAGACAGGGCCCGTGCGCTAAGCATAAACAATACCTTTAACAGATAACCCTAACCCTGAACATAACACCCAACCCTGTTCCTATTTCTCCCCTTAACACGTAAACCTCACCGTGCGCCTAACTTTAACCTCTTATCCTAACGTTAATGCATAACCCATTTCCTGAAAACAACCCCTATCCCATAATTCTAACCCTATCTCCTAGTCATCACTGTGACACCTAATCCCTAACCCTAATTCTAAACCGCTAACCCTAACCGTAACCCTACCTACAACCCTAACACTGACAGTAACCCTTACTTCTAACCCCAACGCTATGCCTAACAAAAACCCTAACCCTTGACCCCAACCCTTCACCCTAACCCCTAAGCCTTACCCTAACCCTTAACCCTAAAACTAATCCTAACCATTAAACCTAACCCTAGCTCTTAAAGCTAACCCTAAACCTTACCCTCACGACTAGACCTAACCCTGACACTAACCTAACACCTACCCCTAACCAGAACCCCTAAAGCTAACGCTGAACCCTATCCCTAACCCTAGCAGTAAACTTTAAACCTAAACCTAAGCCCAACCCGTAACCCTAATCCTATCCTTTTACCCTAAAACTAACCCCTAATCCTAACCCCTATACCTCACCCTAACTCTAACCCCAATCCTAATTCTAACCATACCCCTTCATAAAACACTAACTCCTAACCGCTAACCCTAACACTAACCAAAAACCCTAATCACTAATCCCTAACCCTAACGCTTAACCTTTACCCTAACCGTTAACCCTCATCCTAAATCATAACACTGACCCTAACCTTAACCTTTAAGTCTAAGCCTAGCCCTTAACCCTACAGTAAGGAAGACCCTTAATGCTAATGGGATCCCTTATCCCTAACCGTAACACTACAGCTAAAAATAACCCTAACCTTTGATCCTTACACCTAACCCCTAACACTTACTTTAACCCCAAATCCTAACCCTAATCCTAAGCATTAAACGTAACCCTATCTCTTAACCCTAACGCTAGCCCTTACCGTAACGCCTAGATCTAACCCTAAATCTAACCTACCGCCTAATCCTAACCTTAAGCCCTAATGCTAACACTAACCCTGAACCCTAAACCTACCCGTAACCCTTAACACTAACCCTATCCGTGAACCTTAACCCTGACCCTAACCATTACCCGCACCCAAGCATTTAACCCTGATTCTAACCCTAATCCTTAATGATAAACCTAACACTAAACCCTAACCCTAAGCCCAACACTTAACCCTAATCCTAAACCTTAACCCTAACCCTAACCCTAATGCTACCCCCTAAACGTAACCCTAACCGTGACCAGTAAACCTAACCCTAACCTCTAACACAAACCATAGCACATAACTCTAACCCTAAAACTAACCCTAACCCTAACCCTAACCCTAAAACCTAACTCTTAAGCTTAACCCTAAGCGTTAACTCTCACGCTAACCTTTAATCCTAACCCTAATCCTAATCTTCAACCCTAAACCTAACACTTAACCCTAACCCTGTACCAAACCCTAACCCCTCATCTTAACCCTAACCGTTATCCTCAACCCTAAACCAAAGTGTAACCGTTAAACCTAAGAGTAACCTTTAACCCTAACCCTAATCCCTAACCCTAAGCCCTCACCCTAACACTAAACTTCATCCTTAACCCTAACCAGAATCCTAACCCTAAATCTAATTCTCAGACTTCTTGCTTCCTTAGAGTTTAGAAAGCCTGCAATCCTCCCATGCCATGCGTGAAAGGAGGCTCTACCACTGTGTCCTGCATGAAACCCACGGGCCCATACCCAGAGTATGATAGAGTGGGTTCCCGGGTACAATCCCAGCCCCCTAAACTCCCCCCGCCCGCCTAATGCAGACAGGGCCCGTCCGCTAAGCATAAACAATACCTTTAACAGATAACCCTAACCCTGAACATAACACCCAACCCTGTTCCTATTTCTCCCCTTAACACGTAAACCTCACCGTGCGCCTAACTTTAACCTCTTATCCTAACGTTAATGCATAACCCATTTCCTGAGAACAACCCCTATCCCATAATTCTAACCCTATCTCCTAGTCATCACTGTGACACCTAATCCCTAACCCTAATTCTAAACCGCTAACCCTAACCGTAACCCTACCTACAACCCTAACACTGACAGTAACCCTTACTTCTAACCCCAACGCCATGCCTAACAAAAACCCTAACCCTTGCCCCTAACCCTTCACCCTAACCCCTAAACCTTACCCGAACCCTTAACCCTAATCCTAATCCTAACCATTAAACCTAACCCTAGCTCTTAAAGCTAACCCTGAACCTTACCCTCATGACTAGACCTAAACCTGACACTAACCTAACACCTAACCCTAACCAGAACCCCTAAAGCTAACCCTGAACCCTATCCCTAACCCTAGCAGTAAACTTTAACCCTAAACCTAAGCCCAACCCGTAACCCTAATCCTATCCTTTTACCCTAAAACTAACCCAAAACCTAACCCCTACACCTCACCCTAACTCTAACCCCAATCGTAATTCTAACCATACCCCTTCATAAAACACTAACTCGTAACCGCTAACCCTAACACTAACCAAAAACCCTAATCACTAATCCCTAAACCTAACGCTTAACCTTTACCTTAACGGTTAACCCTCACCCTAAATCTTAACACTGACCCTAACCTTAACCTTTAACTCTAAGCCTAACCCTTAACCCTACAGTAAGGAAGACGCTTAATGCTAATGGGACCCCTTATCCCTAACCCTAACACTACAGCTAAAAATAACCCTAACCTTTGATCCTTAAACATAACCCCTAAAACTTACTTTAACCCCAAACCCTAACCCTAATCCTAAGCATTAAACCTAACCCTATCTCTTAAACCTAACGCTAGCCCTTACCCTAACGCCTAGATCTAACCCTAAATCTAACCTACCGCCTAATCCTAACCTTAAGCCCTAATGCTAACACTAACCCTGAACCCTAAACCTACCCGTAACCCTTAACACTAACCCTATCTGTGAACCTTAAACCTGACCCTAACCATTAACCGCACCCAAACATTTAACCCTGACCCTAAACCTAATCCTTAATGCTAACCCTAACACTAAACCCTAACCCTAAGCCCAACACTTATCCCTAATCCTATCCCTTAAACCTAACCCTAACCCTAATGCTACCCCCTAAACATAACCCTAACCGTGACCAGTAAACCTAACCCTAACCTCTAACACAAACCATGGCACATAACTCTAACCCTAAAACTAACCCTAACCCTAACCCTAAACCCTAACTCTTAACCTTAACCCTAAGCATTAACTCTCAGGCTAACCTTTAATCCTAACCCTAATCCTAATCTTCAACCCTAAACCTAACACTTAACCCTAACCCTGTACCAAACCTTAACCCCTCATCTTAACCCTAACCGTGACCTCAACCCTAAACCAAAGTGTAACCGTTAAACCTAAGAGTAACCTTTAACCCTAACCCTAATCCCTAACCCTAAGCCCTCACCCTAACACTAAACTTCATCCTTAACCCTAACCATAATCCTAACCCTAAATATAATTCTCAGACTTCTTGCTTTCTTAGAGTTTAGAAAGCCTGCAATCCTCCCATGCCATGCGTGAAAGGAGGCTCTACCACTGTGTCCTGCATGAATCCCATGGGCCCATACCCAGAATATGATAGAGTTGGTTCGCGGGTACAATCCCAGCCCCCTAAACTCCCCCCGCCCGCCTAATGCAGACAGGGCCCGTGCGCTAACATAAAGAATACCTTTAACAGATAACCCTAACCCTGAACATAACACCCAACCCTGTTCCTATTTCTCCCCTTAACACGTAAACCTCACCGTGCGCCTAACTTTAACCTCTTATCCTAACGTTAATGCATAACCCTTTTCCTGAGAACAACCCCTATCCCATAATTCTAACCCTATCTCCTAGTCATCACTGTGACACCTAATCCCTAACCCTAATTCTAAACCGCTAACCCTAACCGTAACCCTACCTACAACCCTAACACTGACAGTAACCCTTACTTCTAACCCCAACGCTATGCCTAACAAAAACCCTAACCCTTGACCCTAACCCTTCACCCTAACCCCTAAGCCTTACCTTAACCCTTAACCCTAATCCTAATCCTAACCATTAAACCTACCGCTAGCTCTTAAAGCTAACCCTAAACCTTACCC